>NW_026294562.1:85273877-85489694 GCF_007827085.1 Peromyscus californicus insignis
GCTGGCCTGGAGCTCACTATGTCAACCAGGCTAGCATCGAACTCATAGAGATCTGCCTGCCTCTGCCTCCCAAGTGCTGGATTAAAGGCATGTGCCACTATAATACTCTTATTTCCCCCTCTTCCTCCTCTCCTTCCTCCTTCCTCTTTTCCTTCTTGCAGCGCTAGGGTGGCGCCCACAACTTCACACATGCCACACGGGCTTTACCATGGTATTACACCCAAGCTTAGCATTGATTCTTTAGTTCAACAATTCTAGCAGGTGGCTGGGGTATAGTCAGTGGTAGAACACATACTGAACATGCAGCCGAGTGCTTCGCCCCCCAATAGAGAAAGAATTATTATTTATATGCGCTGTAGGAGGTTTTTAGGCAAGGTGTTTTGGGGGTACCAGATAACTCAGGACTCTGTCACTCACTAGCTGTGGGGCTGGACCAAGTTACTCAAGTCTCTTTCTATGTAAAAATGGGGATTTGATAATATTTAATTCCAGTGAGAAATCAATGGGAACAATGTGTAGTAGGTGGTCCTTGTTCTTTTAACAAAATGCCACAAAAGGCAGGGCCTGCCTTCAGAGCAGTCGCAGAGGGTCAGCCGGCCGCTAGTGCGCCTCCTGTGCTGGTGTTTGCCAGAAGCAACTGCTTCCCTAGTGCTTGCTATATGCGGAGACTGGACTGTTCTTTGTCTACAGTTCTGTTATTTTCCTATTCCTGCTTCTCTTCCCCAAGGTGATGTAATACCCAGCCATCTGCTGCTCCCTCATCTAAAGCCTCTGTAAACCACGCTTTCTGCCAACCTCTTCCAGGACCCTGCAGGAAGCATCCCCTGAGAGGCAGCATGCTGGGCATAGTCCAAACGCCATGTTCAGCAGTCTGACCTTCAAATCATTTCACACAAAAGACTTTGCAGGACAAGCTCTCATTTGACTCCTTGGCCCAGGACTCAGGAGTCATTTTAGCTATGGTACGCACAGCTGACCGTTAGAGGCCAGCACAGCAAGAAGCCTTTGGGAGAGATATTTACTCTTTCCTGACTTAAGTGAGCTTGATTGATAAAGATTCTGCTCTGACATCTGATTTCTTTTAAGAATACAGGTCAATCAGACAATAGGTTGATTGTTGGTTAAAATAAATAATGTGCATGTAGCTCAGTTGGAAGCATGCTTGCCTAGCACAAACCAAGATTTGGGTTCAATCTCCCGCACTGAGTAAAAGCAGGCATGGGGGTTCACACATGCAATCCTAGCACCCAGGAGGTGGAAGCAGAAAACCCAAAGTTCAACGTCATCCTTAGCTACCTAGCCAGTTGAGCACAGTCTGGACTACATGAGGTCCTGTCTCAACTTTTAAATTGATTTTATTTGTTGATTTATTTATTTATGAGTCAGGGTTTCACTCTGTAGCCTTGGCTGGCCTGGATTCCTGTAGACCAGGCTGGCCTCGGATTCACAGAGATCCGCCTGCCTCTGCCTCCCTAGCGTTGGGAGTAAAGGTGTGAGTCACTATGCCCAGCTCAACTTAAAAAATAAAAGAATAACTGACAGGGGAAGTTTTGTGATTTAGGTCTAGCTTTCACCCGGGGGAGTCTTGTACTCCATAAAATTCTACTCAGTCAGTCAGAAAGTAGGAATGAAAAGAGCAATTGACTTTCTGTGGTCATTTTGAGGATTCAGCACACAATAAATTGTGTATACAGCCCTGGGTAACTCACTGCTAAGTAGTTAATCCCCATAAATGTTAACTAGTGTTACTATCTCATCTACCACACTCTACTTCCTTTTTAAACTTCTCACTACTTCTACACTATTTCTTTTTCTTCTGTATACTCTGACCTTAGGTGAGCTGCTTAAGAAGGCTGGAGCTGGTGGAAGACAAGGCCCCTGAGGACAGGACAGGCAACCTGAGTTCGGGCCCTGGGACCCACACGTGGAAGGAGAAAGATGACTGCTAAAGTTGGCCTCTGACCTCTCCCACAGCCTCCTCAGAGTGTGCACACATGCATGCACAGCTTTGGATTAAAGCTGGGGAAGAGACTGAACACACTTGCAAACATGCAAGACAAAGAGGAATCCAAGAGGGTACCTTTTAAAAACATTGTGTGATAGCTGCATGAACAGTGAATTTAGTTATATAATCTACATCTCATTTACACACACGCACACGCGCGCACACACACACATACACACACACACACACTGGCTTCTGGAGACAGAGTTTCTCTGTGTAACAGCTCTGGCTGTCCTGGAACTTGCTTTGTAGACCAGGCTGGCCTTGAACCCGCAGAGATCCGCCTGCCTCTGCCTCCCGAGTCCTAGGATTAAAAGTGTGTGCCACCACTGCCCTACTACATATATACTGGTTTAATAGTGGGAAGACAGGCACTCATTTCAGAGTCTATACCTGGGTATGGTGGTGCATGCCTGTAAGTCTAGCACTTGGGAGGTTGAGATGAGATGGCCAAATTCAAGGCCAGCTTGGATTATGTAGGAAGAATTCTCTCAACAAAGAAAAGGGGAGAGGAGGAAGAATATCTCTGGGTAACTAAGGGCAGCCAGGGGAAATCTCCACCTGTCCACATCTTGTGTTCTCCCCTTTATAAGTTGCATACAATGTCACATGAGTGTCCTCTCGTGTTATTTATTGTTTGGAGAGCACAAAGGTGACCAGCCACAGCACGTCTTGTGCCCTGATTCACTGGAACTTGGCCTCCACTGCATGCTGAAGCAGCCTGGGTGGAGGTTTCAAATGTGTCATGAGGTTTCCCAGCCAAATTCCTCCTGTACCAACTTGAAAACTCACTATAAAAATAGCCCTTACTGAAGTAGCCTGACCCGTGACAAAGACGGCCTAACTTGGAACAGGGGCAAGAAAGCTTCTGTGTTTTCTACCATCACTCCCCACTCCCTGCCTCCCCATCTTCACACTTCTATGGCATGGATTTGTTTTATATTATGTTTTAAAATCACCCTTAAAAATAAAAATTAAAGTCATCACCCTTTGACTTGAGTCTCCTGTTTGGGAATGACTTTTCTCTGTTCTTGGTGTGTGGTAGGGGTGAATCCTGGGCCAGGTGTAGGGTTTAAAAAGCCAAAGGGAAGGCTTTATGTTTTGCTCCCACAACGGCTGGATTTGGGTTTCCTGGTCAGGCATTTGGCAGACCTCCAGGAAAGTCATGATGCTTAAGGGAGCTGAAGTTGCTTTGTGTTCAAGTCCTGACTTGGGGCTTTTCAAGGGTTAAGAAAAGATCTGGAAACTTCTTCTTTTTCTATCTTTTTTTTTTTTTTTTTTTTTTTGAGACAGGGTTTCTCTGTGTAGTTTTGGTGCCTGTCCTGGATCTTGCTCTGTAGATCAGGCTGGCCTCGAACTCACAGAGATCTGCTGTCTCTGCCTTCCGAGTGCTGGGATTAAGGCATGCACCACCACATCCTGGCCCAAAACTTCGTTTTTAAGGTTCCAAGTGTCTTAAAATTTTAAGAAATTTTTGTGGATTAAAAAAAAAAAGATAAAAAAATAGCAGTCTGGGTTTCAGCTTAGTGTTAGAGTCTTAATATCTTAAAATCTGGCCCTGGATTCCATCCCCAGCTCAATCAGTTAATCAATAGATTTAAGAAAAGAGTAAATGAGCTGGGCGGTGGTGGCGCACGCCTTTAATCCCAGCACTCGGGAGGCAGAGCCAGGCGGATCTCTGTGAGTTCGAGGCCAACCTGGGCTACCAAGCGAATTCCAGGAAAGGCACAAAGCTACATAGGGAAACCCTGTCTCGAAAAAACCAAAACCAAAACCAAAAACAAAGAAAGAGTAAATGAGCCGGCGAGATGGCTCATCAGGTAAAGGTTCTTGCTGCCAAGCCTGATGACTTGAATTCCATCCCCAGGTCGGACATGTCAGAAGATAAGAGTCAGCTCCAGAAAGTTGTTCCCCAACCTTCACACATGTGTGCCCCCCAACACATATACAATACAATAAATAAATGTAATTTAAAAAACTAAAAGAAGAGAGCAAATAGCATAGAATTTGTGCTAGATCTTACCAACTATATATCTATGTCATATATATTATACCTGTAAAAATGCTGCGTGTGTGTGTGTGTGTGTGTGTGTGTGTGTGTGTGTGTGTGTGTTAGGGCTGGAACCCAGGGTATCATACAGGAAAGGCAAGTTTTCTACATTCCCAGGCCCTTTGCTGTATTTTAAGTTTCTGTTTGTTCATTGGACAGTTTAACTATAACGCAATGTACTTATCTATTCACCAGGCAGTGATCTAATTTATTAGGAGATGTGAACACATGTTCCTCACAGGTGTGTGGGTGAACCAGTGATGGGATACAACTTTAAAATCCAGACTTCCTTCTTGCTCTGTGTCTTTAGGGCTCAGTATAAACTCATTTGGCAATGTCAAAGGTCTAAATCTGGACCTCTTACAAATGTGAGGTTGGGACCCAATGTACCCGTTGACTCTGTCTCTGCTGTTCTCTGACTGGTCCTGTCTGCTCTAACTGGGTGACCTCGAGTAAGCAGTTAGGTTTCTCCTGGTACCATGGTCCTAGTCAGTAATGCCTCGTTGGCACCTACCTCATAGTGTGTTTTAGACAACTCCCATAGTATTGTTCGTTTGGCTCAGGGGGATGCATAGTAAATGCTCGATAAATATTAGTGTATGCCAGTCACTGTTATTAAAGCCAAGGCTCATTGCCTTGGCCAAAGTTCACTCAGTTGGTCTGTGTGGCTCACTTGCCCCACCCTAAGAGTGTGCCACCACTACCTGGTGGCTCATGTGTATAGAAGAGTTAGTTAATTCTCTCCTGTCATGTAGATTCTAGGAATCCAATTTAGGTCATCAGGCTTTGTGGCAAACGTCTTTACCTGCTAATTCTACTAGACTTTGATTCTACTTCTGTGACTAGCAAGAGGCAATGGCAAAATAAGGCATATATAGCCCACCTAACCTTAGCCCTTTTGTATTAGGTAAATATATCATCACATTTGCTGTTAAGAAGTCATACTGAGCTGAGCAGTGGTGGTAAATAATGCCCTTAAACCCAGCACTCAGGAGGCAGAGGTAGGTGGATCTCTGAGTTCAAGACCAGCCTGGTCTACAGAGTGAGTTCCAGGACAGTCAGGGCTACACAGAGACCCTATCTCAAAAAAAAAAAAAAAGAAAGAAAGGAAAGGAAGAAAGAAAGGAAGGAGGGAGGGAAGGAAGGAAGGAAGGAAGGAAGGAAGAAAGAAAGAAAGAAAGAAAGAAAGAAAGAAAGAAAGAAAGAAAGAAAGAAAGAAAGAAAGAAAGAAAGACCAATCAATCCTAGCACTCACGAGGCGGAGGCACATTGACCTCTGTGAGTTCGAGGTCAGCCTGGTCTACATAATGAGTTCCAGGACAGCCAGAGCAAATATAAAGAATCTGTCACAGAACAAAACAAAAACAAGAAATTACTCTGAGGCCAGGGATGGTAGTATATGTCTATAATTACAGCATTTGGGAGATGGTAGCTGGAGGATCAGGAATTAAAGGTCATACTTGCATCCTTGGCACATGGTGAGTTTGAGACCAGGCCTGCCTGGGCTACATGAGACTCTTTTTCAAAGAGAGAGAAAGGGAGAGGGAAGGGGGAAGAGAGGGAGAGGGAGAGGGAGAAACAGGGAGAGGGAGAGAGAGAGCGTCAAACTGAGGGCTGGAGGATACAGTTCAGCATAAAGCACATGCTTAGCCTGCATAGGGTTCAGGGTTCTTGCTCAGCTCCACACATTTGAAAAAACAATCGCTGGTGTAAGGAATGGCTAACGCTTGTAGTCCAGCACTAAGCAGAAGTGAAGGATCACTGTATGTTCAAAGCCACCTTGCTATACATAAAGAGTTCCAGGCCAGGGACCCATAGCAAGACACTGTCTCAAGCAGGTAACAAGCAACAAACAAACAAACACACAAAACAAAAACCAAAAACAAAGATCAACAACAACAATAAACAATAAAGTCAAATTGAGATTTATACTTTTTTCTTTTGAGATTACTTAGGTAGTTCAAGCTGGGCTGGAGCAACCTGTGTAGCTGAGGCTGGCCTCTAACCTGTGTAGCTGAGGTTGATCTCTAAGCTGCAGTTCTCTTACCTCAACCTCCTGAGTCTTTGGGTTAGAGGCATGTAACACCTCGCCTTACTCCAGATGAATATTTATTTATTAATTATAATTATTGCTAGTGTGTATGTGTGATGTGTGTGTGTGCGTGCACGTGCACACACACATGGGCAAAAGACATGATGCATATGTTTGTTAGAGAGAAGCTTTGTGGAGTTGGTTTTCTCCGTCAACCTTCCTGTGGTTTATGCGGGTTCTAGGAATCAAATCCTGTCATCTGGCTTATAGGGCAAGCACTTTGGCCTGTTGAGCCGTGATGCCAGATGAATATTTGTGTACCATCTTGCTCCACATTTTAGATAACTTCCATTCCTCTCCCCATTTCTTGAGTGTTTCCTGAGGGTCAAATATTCTGCCTGGTGCCAGAGACAGATGGGGGTAATGATGGGACATGTGTGGCCTTGGCGTTCACAAAGCAGGATCCTGGGGGGCAAGCAGGTGATACATGTGCAAAGAAACCCAACCCTTGCAGATGGTGACAAGGACTACCAAGGAAAGAAGTAGGGAGTATGACAGCACTGCTTAGCTTTTTTTTTTGGGGGGGGTACAGAGGTCAGAATAAAACTTCTCCCTGAAAAGATAACATGGACCTTCCAAGACAGGGTAGGGGCCAGATAATGAAGTGTTTGGAGTCTCAAGTTGAAGGATGGTTCTGTAACATGAACCTTAAAGGGCCTTATTAATAAAAAACTCGGGAGCCAGGTATTGGGGTGAACACTGAAAGATCAGAGAAACAGAACAAGCCACATCCAACCTCACCTTGCCAATTCCTCAGCTGATCTTGTTTCCACAGACTGGAAACCTCTTGAGTCCTCATCTGAATGGATCTCAGCTGAACTGCTGCTAAAAGCCTAAAAGCTTAAAAGCTAAAGTTCCTGGTCCTAATGCCTTATATACCTTTCTGCTTCCTTCCATCACTTCCTGGGATTAAAGGCGTGTGTCACCATGCCTGACTGTTCCCAGTGTGGCTTTGAACTCACATAGATCCGGACAAATCTCTGCCTCCGGAATGCTAGGATTAAAGGTGTGTGTATTCCACCATTTTCTAGCCTCTATGTCTGTCTAGTGGCTGTTCTGTTCTCTGACCCAGATGAGTTTATTAGGGTGCACAATATATTGGGGGACACACTATCACCACATGGTTCCACTTCTGGGCTTGTGCAAATGCAAGCTTTTCCCTATTGACATTTTTTACCCTAAACATTGAAGTCACCTGACTGTTGGTTCCAGTCCTGAAAGGCATTGAGTATAGGAAAGGCATTCCAGGCAGAGGGAACATCAGGTTATATGTGTAGAGGTTGTATGGTATGGTGGCACAAACTCCCAGCTCCTCAGGAGGCAGAGGCAGTAGGATCACAATTTCAAGCTAGGCCAGCCTGAACTGCAATGTGAATTTGAGGTCAGGTTGGGCAATTTAGTGATGAAAGCCTCAAGTGTTCTCTTTTAAAGATTCACTTTTATTTATTTATTTATTTTTTCGAGACAGGGTTTCTCTGTGTAGCTTTGCGCCTTTTCCTGGAACTCACTTGGTAGCCCAGGCTGGCCTCGAACTCACAGAGATCCACCTGGCTCTACCTCCCGAGTGCTGGGATTAAAGGCGTGCACCACCACCGCCCGACATCACTTTTATTTTTTAATGAGGTCCATATGTGTGTATCTAAGTGGGGGTTTGTTCACGAGTGAGTGCACATACACTGGAGTCCAGAAGAAATGTCAGATGCCCTTGAACTTAAGCTACAGGCTCTTGGGAACCATCTGACATGGATGCTGAGAACTGAACTTGGGTCCACTAGATGAGCAGGAAGCTCTCTTAATCACTGAGCCGTTTCTCTAGCTCCTGCCTCAAAATTTAAATAAATAAATGAATGAATAAATAAATAAAGCCAGGCAGTGGTGGCATATACCTTTAGCCCTAGCACTCAGGAGGCAGAGGCAGGCTGATCTCTGAATTTGAGGCTGTTTTGTCTTCTAGGACAGACAGCCAAGGCTACACAGAAAAACCCTGTCAAAAAAAAAAAAAAAAAAAAAAGGCCTGGGGATTTAGGTATTTGCTTAGCATGTAAGAGACTTTGGGTTCAATCCTCAGTGCTACAAAACACCCAAGCAAACAAGACCAGCTGCTGACAGACAGTGTTTGGGAATCATAAATTCCATTCTTTTTTTGTTTGTTTGTTTGTTTTTGTTTTTTTGTGTTTTGTTTTCCTGATACACAGACTTTATTAAGATTTTCCACATGTAACAGAGCATAGTTTCCATTGCATCCAAGTAGCAATCAAGATTGGCAGCATGTCATTCTGTAACAACTGACATGTGCAGTTTCTCAAATTTGATTTGCAGAAACTTTATCCTCAATTTTATCTAGTCATGCTTTATTTATTTATTTATTTATTTACACTCATGTTATTCATTAATTACACTCATGATATTAATTATATTTGTGATACTCATTGATTAAATTCGCAGTATTCATTCAATAATTATATTTATGATATTTATTAATTATATTAATTGTATTGATTTATTACATTCATGATATTATGTTTTGATACTACTGTCCATTTGTGGGGCTTTTCCATCACACGAAACAGAGATTCTGTACTTAGGAAATCATTGCTCTATATTCCTTCCTTCTCAATCTTGAGATAACATCTAATCTTTCTGTCTCTATGAATTTGTATATTCTATATATTTCATGTAATACAATTCTATAGTATTTGTCCTTTTTTTGAGTGTAAAGACATTTTATGTACAACTGCAGGAGAAATAGTACACAGACAGCTTGAACATAAAAACAGGTTATATTTCAAAAGTCCAGGGTTATTTTAAACAGTAAAATATTTTCTCTGTAGAAAATAGTAAAAATGATAACATTTCCCAATAAGCCCTTTTAAGCCAAATGATAGCTGAATTATACATATAAATATTGATTAGATTCTGGGATACAGAAGAAACCTATCTTCATCTGTTCAGAGATCTGTGTTTTACTTAAGTTGTATAAGTGAGATTCCTATCATCTTCCCCTTCACTGTTTGATTTATGGCAGACATTTCAGAAATTCCATTCTTAAAACAGAAATGGACTAGAAAAATGCTAGTAGAGCCAGGGATGTAGAACCACCAAAAGAAAAGAGGGTGATACCTGAAAGCCTTATGTACCTTCAAATTTGACATGAGTAGTTGAAAATATCCAACTAGGAGTAAGAACGAAGCTCCTGGGGCTGGAGAGCTCAGAGGGGTACTGGTTGGTTTTTGTCAACTTGACACAACCTGGACATATCCAGGAAGAAGGAATCTAAGTTGAAAAAATGCCTTCATAATATTGATCTGTAGGCAAGCCTGTATGACATTTTCTTGATTGATCATTGATATGGAAGGGCCCAGTTTATGGTGGGTAGTGCCATTCCTAGGCACGTGGTCCTGGATGATATAAGAAACTTGACTGAGCAAGACATGAGAAGCAAGCCAGTAAGTACAACTCCTCCATGGCTTCTGCTTCGATCCCATCTCCAGGTTCCTGCCTTGACTTCCTTTGATGACAGATTGTGATGTTTAGGTATAAGTGAAATAAACCCTTTTCTTCCCAAGTTGCTGGTCTTTTTTTCTTTGTTTGTTTATTTGTTTTTCGAGACAGGGTTTCTCTGTGTAACAGTCCTGGCTGTCCTGGAACTCACTTTGTAGACCAGGCTGGCCACGAATTCATAGAGATCTTCCTGCCTCTGCTTCCTGAGTGCTGGGGACTAAAGGTGTGCATCACCACTGCCTGGCCCCAAGTTGCTTTTGATCATAGTATTTTATTACAGCAATAGAAAGCAAACTAAGACCAGAGGTTAAGAGCTCATACTGCTGCTGCAGAAGACCAAAGTTTGGTTCTCTGCACCCCTGTAGGGAGGCATACAAGGACCCATAATTCCAGCTCCAGGAGAATCCTGTGTCTCTGGCTTCCGGAGAGCACCTGAACTCACATACACATACCCTGCCCCCAGAACAAAAGCACAGATAAAATAAAATACACCTTAAAAAACAAAAACAAAAACAAAAAACAAGGCTTTCAGTTTCCATCTCCCTATCCCCCAGTGGTTTATCTTCGTCTTTATAATTCACAATGTTGGGAGGGAGATGGGGTTGAGAGGAACTGAGAACTGACTGCTTCACCTCTCAGGGTCTCTCAAATGGTGGTCCTCAATGCTGGGTACCCTTGAGAATGCCCTGG
Organism: Peromyscus californicus insignis; assembly: GCF_007827085.1. Lineage (NCBI taxonomy): Eukaryota > Metazoa > Chordata > Mammalia > Rodentia > Cricetidae > Peromyscus > Peromyscus californicus. The sequence continues at coordinate 85,284,216 of NW_026294562.1, forward strand.
GGAAGGGGCTGAGGAAATGGCAATGGGTAAGAGCACTTGCTCTGAAAGCCCGATCTGAGTTCAAATATGTGGTGCTTACATCAAAAGCTAGGCATGGCTTCGTGTGCCAGGGTCCTCAGCATGGGTGCTGTAAAACAGGTGGGTCCTGAGAGCTTGCAGGTTAGCTAGCCTATCGAAAGCAGCAGGCAATAAAGCAGAGTGCTTCTGGGGTCTGATATGCATTCGTGAATGTCTGCACTTGAATACTTCCAGGTACACACACAAAGCGTGTCCGGGGGCAGTGTAATGACTGATGCCTGGGGCCTACATTCAGGGCTTCTGATCATTGAGTCGGAGATGAGGCTTTTTTTTTTTTTTTTGGTTTTTCGAGACAGGGTTTCTCTGTGTAGCTTTGCGCCTTTTCCTGGAACTCACTTGGTAGCCCAGGCTGGCCTCGAACTCACAGAGATCCGCCTGGCTCTGCCTCCTGAGTGCTGGGGCTTTTTTTTTTTTTTTAACACACTTTATTATTTTACTGTGTGGAAGTCAGAGAACAGCTTATTGGGGAGTCAGTTTTCTCCTGCCTTTATGTGGGTCCTGGGGACAGAATTCAGGTTTCTAGGCTTTCAAAGTGAGTATCAGCCCAGCAAGTTCCTTTACTGTAGGTTCCCACAGTGGCATTATTGGGGAAAGAACATTAACCATTTTGGATGCAAACTGTTAAAAGTGTTTCCTGGGAAAGTTCTACCAAGAGAGTCTCTCACACATGCTCTAGACTCACATTACCCTTTGCTAGCACTGTTTACAAGGGTTAATTATTTCTGTGGAAAAGCATCATGCATGCTTGGGGACACACACACACACACACACACACACACACACACACACACAGACAAATAAGAACTGATCAGCTGGGTGGTGGTGGTGCAAGCCTTTAACCCCAGCACTTGGGAGGCAGTGGTGGGTGGATCTTTATGAGTTTGAGGCCAGCCTGGTCTACAGAGCAAGTTCCAGGATAGCCAGTGCTACACAGAGAAACCCTGTCTCAAAAAACAAAAAACAAAACAAACAAAAAGAATTAATCAACAGGATTCCAATTGTCAAATAGTCATATACTTCAGAAAAACTGTAGATCTGATTTTTTAAAGTGTATTTTATTTATTTATTTATTTATTTATTATTTATTGTGCATGTGCATTTGTACACACACACACCGTGACACACGTGGAGGTCAGAGGACAACTTGCAGTTGCTGGTTCTCTCCTACCAAGTGGGTCCTAGGGGTCAAACTCAGTTCTTCAGTCTTGACTAGAAGTACTATTCCTTGATGAGCTGCCACAGTCGTTCATATATCTGATTTTTTACTCAAGGATTTCTGATTTTTGTTCTATGGATCCTCTTAAAGTCTCCAAGAAGCCAGCACAATTAATATCTCCATTTTTCAGTAAGAGTCTGGACTTTGTCAACACTCTCTCCTCTTATTTGAGTCAAAATTTGAACTCAGAGCCTTCTTTTGAATTGCTTTCATTTGTGACTTGGAAAGGTTAAAAAAGACTTGTGAAATTTTTCTCAAAAATCTAAGGTTCTGGTTATTCTGCTGTTAATTGATTTGAGAGTCTAATAATTGACACGATATGCTCATTACATCATTTGCATCAGCTACTTAAGGAAGGCAAAGAGATTAATTAGGCATATTAGCCATTTTTTTTTTCAGTTTTTCGAGACAGGGTTTCTCTATGTAGTTTTGGTGCCTGTCCTGGATCTCACTCTGTAGACCAGGCTGGCCTTGAACTCACAGAGATCTTCCTGGCTCTGTCTCCCGAGTGCTGAGATTAAAGGCATGCATCACCACTGCCCGGTGTATATTAGCTATTTCTTAATGGGTCCCAACGAAAAAGAAGCAGGATCAATTCATCTGGAGCATAAAAAGCAAAGAATCTGAGGGAAAGGACTAGGGACATGGCTCAGTTGGTAGAGTACTTGCCTAGTGTGCATTAAATCTTGGGTTTGAACTCTAGTAACACATAAAATTGGTCCAGCAAAGGGCTATATAAAATGCTGCAAAAAAAAAAAAAAAAAAAAAAAAAGCCAGGAGGGGACAACCCTTTTTCAGGGACCCTCCCTGTTGCAGGCTGCTGTTACTTTTCAATAAGCTTTGCTTGCCCTTAAGAGAAAAAAAAATATGAGGGAAACAATCTAAATACCAGAATTTGGAACTAAGAAATGGCATCAGGTAAAAGACATCTGCAGCAAGACTGAGAGCCGGGGTCGAAGGGTGGGACGGGGAAGGGTGGGAGGGGGGTGGATGAGATGGGGGGTGGGACGGGGGGGGGGGGGGGGGAATGACATGACCAAATGTTGGTATTCCAGCCTGCTCTTGGAAAGGTCCAGCCCCTTGGTGCTTTGTCCCTAAACTTCTCCAGGGCTGGGTGTTGATGGCTGTCTTGTTGTCAAACTCTATGTTGGCAGGTGCTCCACTAATTTTGCTGAATGTTGAGTAAAAGAACAAATCATGATTAGATGATATATGAGAGTGTCCTGGGGTTGGAGAGATGACTCAGCAGTTAAGAATATGTACTGCTCTATTTTTATATATTTTTTTGTGTGTATATAGGGTCTCATTATGTAGTCCCGGCTGGCCTGGAACTCTCTGTATAGACTAGGTTGGCTTTGAACTTACAGAGATCTCCCTGTCTCTGCCTCTGAGTGCTGGGCTTAAAGGTGTGCTTCACCATACAGTGCTCAAGAAGGCATAGTGCTCTTGCAGAGTACCTGAGTTCGGTTCCCAGCATCCACACCAGGTAGCTCCAAACTACCTATAACTCTAGTCCCGGAGATCTGATGTCCTCTTTTGGACACCATCCCCATAATTAAAAATAAAATGAGCAATTAGAAAAACCAGGCTATGTATTTATTACTGCTTTTGTAATGAAACATACATTACAAATAACAAAACAAGAATAACTTTTTGTAGCCAGGCGTGGTGGCGCATGCCTGCAATCCCAGTTCCCCAGAGGCTGATGCTGGAGCGGTGTGAGTTGGAGTCTAGCTGTGCCTTTTAATTTAAGCACCTGGCAGAACCCTTTGTATCCTCTCTTCAATGAGGAGGAAATGGGCATTTGTGAGGGTTCCCAAAGCAATTTCAGTGTGATATGTGTGCACATGGGCTATATCTGTTCTGATGAAACAATCTTATTGAAGTTATCATCATTATTATTTTTCAGTGCTGGGGAATTGAACCCGGGGCCCCAAACATGGTAATTGAGTAAAATACTCTAACACTGAATTACTTTCTCAGCTCCACTAAATTAATTTTTTTTTTTCGTTTTTTTTTCGAGACAGGGTTTCTCTGTGTAGCTTTGCGCCTTTCCTGGGACTCGCTTGGTAGCCCAGGCTGGCCTCGAACTCACAGAGATCCACCGGCCTCTGCCTCCCGAGTGCTGGGATTAAAGGCGTGCGCCACCACCGCCCGGCTAATTTTTTTTATGGTAGGTTGGTGACTAGGCTTGGGGCTGGCCAATTCCTCCTGTTGGGTCAAAGATCATCTTTTCAGAAGACTCCCTCCTCCTCCCTGCCCTCTCTGCAATGACAGGCCACTGACCGGCAGGGAGAGGAAGAGGGAGAGGAAGGTTCATTTGATTGTCTTCTGGAAAGATCCTCCTTTGGTGAGGAGTTTGTGGGCATGCTCGAGGATCAGAAGGTGGGAGGATGGGAGGGACATACTCTAGGGAGATATCTCCTCACAATTAAGTACTTCTAGTAATACTTTTCTTTTTCGGGGCGTGGGTATTTTTAGGGTCTCACGTAGCTCAGGTTGGCCCGGAACTTGATATGTAGTGGAAGGTGATCCTGAACAACTTCCAGTTTCTGTTTCCTTAGTGCTGGGGTTACAGACCGGTCATCATGCTGCGTTGATGGGGTGCTGGGGAAGGAACTCAGTGCTTCGTGCATGTTACTTCATGCATTCTACCTACTGTGCCATTGGTAACACATTTTAATTACGTCGTAAGTAATGTATACTTCTTGTAATACAAAATGATGGCCTAAAACTTTATTCAGGGAAAGGTTTAAATATTTGCTTGAGCCGTGCGGTGGTGGCACACGCCTTTAATCCCAGCACTCGGGAGGCAGAGCCAGGCGGATCTCTGTGAGTTCAAGGCCAGCCTGGTCTCCAAAGCGAGTTCCAGGAAAGGCGCAAAGCTACACAGAGAAACCCTGTCTCAAAAAACAAAACAAAACAAAACAAAAAAATTTGCTCGAGGAGCATATTGATCACTTTTTAAGACGAGCCTGCGGCTAGGGAGATAGCTCCGTTGTTAAAGTGCTTGCCTTGCCAACAGAACCCACCAGAAAAATGCCAGATATGGTGCCACCGCTTGTAATACCAGCGTTGAGGAAGCCGACAGGCAGATAGATCCCTGGGGCTCTCTAGCCAGCCAATGAGGGTTCCAATAAGAGACCCTGTCTCAAAATAAACGGTAGCTGGAGGCTTAGGAGCAACACCCGAGGTTGTCCTCTGGACCCCACATGTGTAGACACTCACACAAAGAAGTATATTGCATTCACACAATGTGCCCGATACTTCAGCGATTCTTTCTGGAGTGTGTGGGTAACTAGCCTCTTTCTGCTAGAAGGAACCAGAGGATTACCAAGTACAGTTCATGTGGCGGGAAGCAGGGGTTGGTGGTCTTGGTTTCCACATTTGGAAAAAGGAAGATGTTAGGACTGCATGACATTTCAGGTGAGGGCAGAAAAGGTGTCGATTTGGCTTCCTCTTCCTCTATTTTATTAGTCTCATTTTCCTCTAGGGAGGGTGGCAGGCAGGTGGGCGCATGTGAGCGCCAAGGGCAAGTCTTATGTGGGCGCGCAAGGGCACGCCCCACCTCCCGTCCTCCATTGGACGTCTTTTCACACCTGACTGCCGGTCCTCCGAGTGTGTGGGAGAGCGAGTGTGGACCGAGGACAGAGATTCCCTTCTCCCATGATGCCCCGCGGCGGAGCCACAGCGCTCTCCACTAGCCGCAGTCCTAGCCGCAGCCCAAGAAGCTCAGGGAGGTCTCTTTCGTCCCCGCCCCTCACGTAGTTCTCGCCCTGTCCCCAAAGCCACACCCCTTTCGGCTACGCGAGCGAAACCTCGCCCTGACGCCTAGGCTCCCATGACTCCCGCACCTCTCTATCAAGTCCCGCCTTCTGGCTTTCGCCCCTCCCCTCTTCAGGTTCAGCACAGACCCCGCCCCCCAGAGGTCCCGCCCTTCTCCCCTAGGCTAGGAGCGCGCCGGCACCGCCCTTCGTAGGTGACCCTACCCCTGTCATAAGCCCCGCCCCTACCATAGTTTGCAAGCAATGGCCACGCCCCTCACCCCGTGCCCCGCCCTTCTTTCCAGACTCCAAGGGCGCCGGCACCGCCCCTCGCTCCCAGCATGCCGTGCGGCAGCGGCGGCGCGGCGGGCGGAGCCGGGAGGCGGGGAAGCCGTGGCCGTGTGAGCGTGAGGAGCCGCCGCCACCGCCTCCTCGCTGTCCTCGTCCTCCTGGGCCCCAGCGTCGCGGGCCGCGCGCTGCCCTGGAAGAGACGTCGCCTAGCCTGCCTCCGCCTCCCTCTCGCCGCGCCGCTCCCGCCTCCTGCTCCTGCGTTGCGGGCTCCAGCGGAACCCGGAACGGCCGTCCGCCTCCCCCGCCCTCGGCCGCCCCCTCCGCGGCTTCCTCCTCAGCCCCGGGCCAGAGCGCAGTGTCGGCGGCGGCCGGTTCAGGCGGCGACTCGCGCTTCTTTGGGCGGCGGCGCTTGGCCATGTCGTGTCGGGGAAGGTAATGAGCCGCAGAGCCCCGGGGTCTCGGCTGAGCAGCGGCGGCGGCGGCACCAAGTACCCGCGGAGCTGGAATGACTGGCAACCCAGGTAGGTGACCGCGTCGAGCCTCGCCTGGAGCTGGCCGAGGCCTAGGCCCGTGGGACTGGGAGGCGCGGCCTAGGCCCGCCGCTCCTGGAGCCGGGCGCGGCTTCCTGGGTGTCCTCCCGGCCCCGGGCAGGAAGGCCGCGGCCAGCCCAGGCCTCTGTGCCCGGCTGCCTGCCTCAGCCCGAGGGGTGGATCGAGGACGGTGGAGGAGGACGTTCCGCTGCCATCTCTCTCCGTTTTGAGATTTGAGGTCCAGGAACTCTCCCTGTTACCCATTAACTTCCTTGGCTTCTTCTGATCCAGTCCCCATGCGAAAAGACCACCTTAACTCTGCTCCCTTCTGCACTCCCACGTGTTAATTAATGTATTTTAAAAGCCCCGAACTCCAACCGAGGCCTTCCTCTGACTTAGGCAGGACATTAGTCAGCCAAAAGATGAGATTGTGGGACTGAGTGGAGTCGACCCAATCTGGCACTGGGGAATTTTAAGTTTTCCCCAACTGCAGAAACAGTTACTCTGGTGAACAGCAATTTACTTAGACACCTGGGAGTGAATTTTGGACACGCAGGAGTAGAGAATTTTTTTGTTGCATGGAGGAGTTGGGATTTCGTTTAATTTGAAAATATTGGGAGCATTAACTCGAAAGTAAAGTTATTTCCAGTCAGGTCTTTCTGATTATGGACCGGTTGTGCTCAACCTAGGTTCTGTTCTGTTCTGAGTAAATGCTTCAACTATTCAGTGACTACTGAGCTTTAACATAGTTCCTAGAATTTCCTAAATGCATAATCCTGTATTTCTGTGGTAGTTGATGCATTCTTTGGAGTACACTCCAGTGTAATTGTTCAGAAATTGGCTACGTAAATGGAAAGCACACACGTTTGGGGGGTCGGTCTTGCTTTCTAGAACGGTTTGGACATGAGGGATTTTATGAGAGGTTAGGATGTAACATTTTAAGGGTTGGTAGAGAAATTAAAATGATCTTTGGTTAATAGGGGTACACTTAGTTTTGTCTAATGTGCATTCCTAAACATTGTGTCTATTGAGAACTGATATTTGTGACTAAATAATTTTAAAAATGAATGCCTGAGTCTAGAATCGAGATATGAAGCAAGTTAAAGTGTTTGCAAAGTCGTAGCTTTGCCTTTCCCTGTATGAGGGTTTGTGCGGTGTGTTAAGACAAGCTGACTAATTATTTACATTGACTTGCTTTGTTATTTTTACTTTTATTGAAATGTTTGAAATTTGGTTTTAAGCAGCTAACATATTAGATGATAAATGAATTTTAATTTGGCGTTTGATAGAGCTCTCATTTTAAAATGGATTCTACAGCCAGGCGTGATAGTGCTCACTTTTAATCCCTGCAACTGGGAGGCAGAGGCAGGAGGATCTCGAGTTTTGAGGCCAGTCTGGTCTACAGGAGTTCCAGGCCAAGGCTGTTTCACAGAGAAACCCTGTCTAGAAAAAACAAACAAAAAATGGATTCTACTACTTTTCTGCATCATGACTTGTATATTTAAGAGAACTTAATAATTTTTTAAAAGACTAAAATGCTCTTGTCAAATACAGCTTTTGGAAAATAATAGCTTATAGTTGTAAAGAAATAAATCCCAAAATTCCAGCACATGCTGGGGTCACCTGACTTCCTAGCTTGACAGATACAAAGCAGAATGGTTTATACAGTTAAGGAATATGTACATAGGTTGTTAGTAAATGTTGCCAATGTTTCAGGTGCTTTTATTTTTTGACTGAGTGAGAGTGTATGGGGAAAGGATGAAAACTTCCTGTGAGCTCTGATTGGGTAGGGGGTACTATGAGATGCACACTTGGCTCTATGGAGTAGCAATTGCAAGGCTGGAAATACTTGCCCCCCCCCCCGGTTTTTCAAGACAGGTTTCTCTGTGTAGCCCTGACTGTCCTGGAACTTTCTCTGTGGACCAGGCTGGCCTTGAAGTCACAGAGGTCCGCTTGACTCTGCCTCCCGAGTGCTGGGATTGAAGATGTGTGTCACCATGCCCTGATGCTTTTCTTTTGTTATAGAGGAAACAGGAATATAGACATACTCCATAACATAACTTGATTTATTAGTAAGGTGACAATAATTGATTTGCTAAATAGCCAGTGAAAAAACTGTTTAATTCATAGTAAAATTAGAGGTCATCTTCTTTCCTTTCCTCAGAAAGATGATGCTGATGACACAATGGAGGTTATCTTCCCATGTGGCCAAGTGGGAGATACTTGCATTTACCATGTATTTTCAAGTGCAGAAAGACTGTATAGTTTATTCAAATCTTTTTTTGTTTGTTTTTAAATTTATTTGCGTGGGCATTTCTCTGCCACAGTGAGCAATAAGTGGATCAGCGAGTGGATATCAGGAGTCTGTTCTCTTTTTCTACCATATGGAGTCTCTTATGATCATCAGGGTTGGCAGCAAGTGCCTTTCTTTACTTGGGAAGCCATCTTGCTGGCCCTTGAATCTTAAAAAATTTACTTATTTTATGTGCCTGTATTATATGTATGTGCACCAGGAGACCAGGAAAAGTCAGATCGAGGAAGTTAGACACGTTGGACTGAAGTTACAAGCAATTATGAGTCGTTATGTGGGTGCTGGGAACCAAACTCTGGTGCTCTGCAAGATCAGCAAATGCTCATAGTTGCTGAGAGTTCTCTTTTCAGGCCCTCTGCCCCACCACTGGCCCCAAAGGTTTTCTGTAGCTGAGGATGTCCTTGAGCTCCTGATTCTGTTTCCACTTCCCAGGTGCTGGCATTATAAATGTGTTATCGTCAGGCCTATTTTCATGCAAATAATTTTTATTAAAAGCAATTATTTGCCTTTTCTCTACCTTTTTTTCTGATTTTTCAGGAGGGCAGGTGAGGAGGATTCAGGCAGTTGAGAAAGCAATTCTTGGGTTGGGAATTCGAGAAGCAGCCCTGAGTTTGATCCCCAGCTGCATAACCAGGGTGTGGTAGCACATACCAGTAATTCCTCAGTGATGTGGAGTTAGAAAGATCAGAAATTCAAGGTCATCTTCTGCTACATAGTGAGTTCCAGGCCAGCCTGAGCTACATATACCCTGCCTCAAAACAACAGAAAAAGAGCAATTCTTGTCAGCTTCTTTTAGTATTTGTTTGCCAGTTTGTCCTTTCAGTCATAGTAAAAGGAATCCCCCACACATCCACAAGAAGTGTCTCTGGTGGCTGAATAATAGGCTATTTTGGTAAGGGAATAAAGCAAATTTACCAAGACCACTAGAAATAACTTTAAGAGTTAAGTGTTTATAGGGCACTGGCCTTGTAGTCCTTCTATGGTCCCCCCAAATCCTACTCCAAACAGAGTTTCTCTGTGTAGTTTTGCCTGTCCTGGAAGTTGCTCTATAGACCAGGCTGACTTTGAACTCAGAGATCTGCTTGCCGCTGCCTCCTGAGTGCTGGGATTAAGGGCACGCTCTACCAGTGCCTGGCTGTAGTCTTTTTTGTTTGTTTGTTTGTTTTTTCTCTTTTTTAAAATACATTGTACTCTCAACATTTCAGAATGGTTAGGCAAGAGCTCAGTGTGGGGTTGTGGTGCCACATACCTGTTTGTAATCTCAGTATTTGGGAGACTTGGGAGGCAGAGGCAGGAGGATTGTAAATTTTAGGCTGTATAGCTAGCTAGCTAGATTCTTTTTTGTAAAGAAAAAGAAATGAGTGGTGTTAGATTAGTCTTATTACTTACTTGCAACCTGTGACTGTCTCACACAAAAAGTTGGAAAGATTTTGGTTGGGATTTTTCTGGATATCTTTTTTTTTCCCCACACAGAAAAACAGGAATGGTAGTTTTTTACCACTTTGTGCTGAAAAGAGACCTATTGTTGCCACTAGCCAAAGTCAATCATTTTCTGGATTTTACCTATTTGGGAAATACCTAGCTGTACCCAAAGAGAGATATCAGAATGCTTAAAAAGTTTTTTTGAGCGGAGTGTAGTGGTGCATGCTTTTAATCCCAACACTCCAGAGCAGAGGCAGACGGATCTATGAGTTCATAGCTAGCCAGGACAACATTGTGTGACCATGTGTTAAACAAAGAAACATTTCTTTTTGGGGAGGGGATGGGTCAGTGGGTAAGAAGCACTTAGCACCAGGTCTGTGACCTGAGTTTGAACTCCAGAAACTACATGGTGGAAGGTGAGAACCAGTTCTTGTAGGTGACCTCCACATAAGCACGGAGCCACCCGTGCGCGTGTGTACACACACACACACACACACACACACACACACACACACTGTAAATAAATAAAGTAAAAAAAAAGTTAAAATTTTTTTTTGACATAGGGTCTCATATAGCCCAGGCTGACCTGAGACCCAGGGTTTCTCTGTGTAGTCCTGTCTATCCTAGAAGTTGCTCTGTAGACAGGCTGGCTTGGAGCTCACAAGAGATATTTACCTGCCTCCGCCTCCCGAGTCCAGCACTCACTTTTGGCGGCTTACAATTGTCTGTAAATTTGGCTCCACAGGATCTGAACACACACACACACACACACACACACACACACACACACACACACACACAAAATAAAAATACAATAAATATTGGAAAAAGAAGAATGCATCCAATGGATCTTATTTCTATATTTGGGAGTCATAGTTTATTTAACAGCTGAGTATTGTTATTTAACACTTATGTATTGTTGTATATTAGGTGTCTTGTTAGTGCCTAAGTTTTACCTGTCCAGACCTTTTTTTTTTTTTTTTTTTTTGAGAATAGGTGTTACTCTGTAGCTCAAGCTGATCTCAAACTTCAGGTCCTCCTCCCTCAACCTTGAGTGGTTGGAGTTACTAGTATGTGTCATAGGGCCTTTCTATTTTTAGGCTTCTAAATGGATGACACAGTATTAGGACTAGTTACCATTTTTAGTAGGCAGATCAAAGTTCTCAGGAGTACAAAACTCCATGTGAAAGATCAAAAGATAGAAGTGTTGTGAAATTGAAGTTTTAGATATTTATATCTGATAATGAAAAGTTGGGTTTTAAGATGGTCAGTGGTGGCTCACACCTTTAATCCCAGCACTTGGGAGGCAGAGACAGGCGGATCTCTGTGAGTTTGAGGCTAGCCTGGTCTACAGAGCTAGTTCCAGGACAGCCAGGGCTATACAAGGAACTCTCAAAAATCAAAACAAATAGAAGTTGCGTTTTTACTTTGGAGACAGGGTCTCACTATTATATCCCAGACCCTCCCAAGACAGCTTTCTTTGTGTAGCCCTGGTTGTCCTGGAACTCACTCTGTAGACCAGGTTTGGCCTTACACGCAGAGATCCACCTGCCTCTGCCTCTTGAGTGCTGGGATTAAAGGTATGCTTCACCACTGCCACCACCACCGCTGCCTGGCTGCCCAGGCTGGTTTTACTCCTTGCTCAGTCAACTTTTGGAATGCTAGGATTACAGTACAGGTGGGCAGGGTCTCTGCATAGCCCTGACTGGCCTGGAAATCCCTTTGTAGAATATGTTAGCCCGGAATTGTGCCTGGGATTAAAGGCATGTGCCAACTGGGCAGTGGTGGCACACACCTTTAATCCCAGCACTTGGGAGGCAGAGCCAGGTGGATCTCTGAGTTCGAGGCCAGCCTGGGCTACAGAGTGAGTTCCAGGAAAGAAACCCTGTCTCAACCAACCAAAACAAAAAACAACACAAAAAACCCGACATGTGCCACCTCAACTGGCTGACATTGGTTTTTTGAGACCAGAGTTGTTTTTCCCACTTTTTGTGAGTTTGTACTAAGTCTGGTGTCCATAGATACATAATATATTGAAAAAAATCATGAAATTGAACAGAGCCCCATATCCAATTGCTTTGAATGGGACTTTAAGTAGAATTTAATGAGTATGTATAAATTTTTGTCTCCTCTGTATATTGCCCACTGGGCTCAAGTTTTTGTTTTGTTTATATTGCCCACTGGTCTTAAATGATCCTTCTACCTCAGCCTCCAAGTTATGAGGAAACACAGCTGCAGGCCACCATACCCCACTGATTGCCATTTTTACCAGTTCTGTATTATAGATTTCTGAGTGCATTGGATACAGTTTTCAACTAATTGTATATGAGTGCTTTTTCAATGGAAGTTAATCTTTTCATTGTCAAATAAAACCTTCTTTATAAAAAACACTTGACAATTATAACTCTAGTCATCAGGCTTATTGGTGGCAAGTGCCTTAACTATTAAGCATTTTGTTGGTCCTTCGTTTCTTTTTTAAAATTGGAGCATGACTGAACATTAGTATTTAGCACCCCTACCCAACCCCCAACCCCCACACAGGGTTTCTCTGTAGCCTTGGCTGTCCTGGAACACCCATAGGCCAGGCTGGCCTCGAACTCTGGAGACCCACCTGCCTTTGCCTACCAAGTGCTGGGATTAAAGGAATGCACCACTACTGCGTGACTTAGTATTTACATTTTTTTTTTTTAAATTTTCATTTAAAAAATGTGTGGGTATTTTGCATGTCTGGGAAACCTGTGCATGAAGTATCCTCAGAGGCCAGAAGAGGGCATTGGATCCCCTGAGACTGGAGTTACAGATAATTGTGGGTACTAGGAATTGAACCTGAGCCCTCTGCAAGAGCAGTCTTAACTGCTGAGCCATCTCTCCAATCCCTATTTTAAATTTTAAGAGATAATAAAGTAGTTTTAACTATGTGAAAATGTTCTCACCAGTCATATTGATACTTTTTGTGGATTATTTTTGACTTGCAAGTGAGAAATCAGAAAGGCTTTAAAATGGCAGAGCATACTGTACCGTTAAAGCCTTATCTACATGGGTTTGACTAAGTAATGAAAAATGGCAAAGCATATGGATCCTGTGTTATAGTGTTGGTGTATCTGTTTCTATATTTGGTAAGTGGAGTTTCAGATTTGGGGACTTACAGAGGAGGAAAGGCTATACAGTTGAGTCGAACATTCTGGTCTCTGGTGACACTGCATGCACATCAGTGGTGTGATGAAATTGGTCTGTACAATTTCATGCTAAGCTTGGAGAAAATCTGAATCAGACAGAAAGACCACTGTAAAATGGCAAGCTCTCCTTGAGAAATTCTCTCAATTTAGTTAGAAGCAGGATGCCTGTGAGGAGTAAGACAAGTAAATGGTGAAGCTCAAGAGCTGGACTGGAACTGTACTGTTGGCTTTGGGCTTAGTTCAGGTGTAATTGGAATGGTTTGAGATTTACCAACAGCAGAGTGTCTTCATTTAGCTTCTGTTGTTTCTTGAAGGGTGTGTATCTGTAAGCACAGTTGGGAAGGCCTAGACAAGAGGTGGCTGAGGACCTAAGTCATGTATTCTGTATTCTGTTTATAGTGCATGATTGAAGCTCATACAAAACTGTTCTGAATATATGGGAACTTGGGCTAGCAGAAGCCCTTCATTTGTTGTCTAGTGTTGGTTAAGAGTGATCACTTAGGTGAATGAGTTTTTCTCCTTGTCCATACTTAAGTCACCTTAACAAAGCAGATATGACCACAGTACCTTTTTAGGAACATTGGATTCACTAGGGTTTCCTGCCTTCCCTATCCTAATTACCAGAAACAGATCTGTGGAGTTCCTGTCATTGAACTGTCCTTGATGGAGTCACACAAGCTGTTTCAGGTCTTTTCATACTGTCATTATTTTGATTACCTGAAATTGACTTCATTTTTCTCAGAGCTTGTTGTATTTTTGGAACTACAAAATAAATAGGCTTTCTTTTATATAAAGAACTAAAAGCAGAGTTTGTAGAACATTTGTAGTTTAATTCCTATACACAATAGCCCAGTTTACTATATTTTATTTTCTGTTTTGTCTTTAGAGTGTAACCAACTTGCTTATTCAAAACTGTTTGGTTTTAGAAAGTTAGTTCTGCTCCCTCTTCTGTTTATTGAGTGAACTCCATCACATATGTATGGTTTCCCCTCCTCCCCCTTCCCAGAAAGATTTTCTTTGTGTAACAGTCCTGGCTGTCCTGGAACTTGCTTTGTAGACCCGTCTGGGCTTGAACTCTGAGATCCACCTGCCTCTGCCTCCTGAGGGCTGGGATTAGAGGTGTGTGCCATCATGCCCAAAGTTGGTTGGTTGGTTTGTTTGTTCGTTCATTTGTTCATTCATTCATTCGTTTTTTTTTTGTTTTTGTTTTTTGAGACAGGGTTTCTCTGTGTAACAGCACTAGATGTCTTGGAACTCACTCTTAGACCAGACTGACCTCGAACTCAGAGATCCGCCTACCTCTGCCCCCTGAGTGCTGGGATTAAAGGCGTACACCACCACTGCCCGACCTGTGGTTCATTCTTGAGTTGGTTAATTGTTAATTTTTTTTTTTTAATGAATGTGTATACCTCTGTAACCACCATTTTCAACAAGAGACAGATTTTTCAGTTGAATTACCAACCTCCCCACCACCAGCCGCATATCATTTGTGGAAGTCAAAAGACCATCTTGCAGGCTGTCAGGTGTGGCATTAAGTACCTTTACCAAATGAGCCATCTTTCTGGCCCTACTTTGAAATCTTTTGCAGAGAGGATATCTTTATATGTTGTGTCAGGATTTATTATCAGTTTAGTCTTTATTAGATTTTTGGACCTTACCGACTTCAAGTATTTTTGTTAACTGTTGCTATAAACGTTGCTTGCTTCCTTGGAGTATCTGAAGTATTGAAAAGTTTCAGATGGTAGACACATTTTCTGGTGTCTGAGTGCTGGAACGCATGGGAGGTCCTTATGTGGGTAGGCTTATTCTAGGAACTACAGATTCCTGGCCCTCTATCCACACTCTTGCTTTTTTCAGCTTCCTTTGACTCCTAACCCAGATCCTTCTGCCTTTGTGTCTGTCCTCTTTCCAAAGTTTGTAAAAGTGAAAGTGAACAGTCAACACATGCTTATTACATCAATTACCCATTTTGTAACCCTTCCTAGTGTTTACGTTGAAGAGAACAGATCCAGTCATTTTCTCTCCTTTGCCTGTGATGTGTGACATGTGTGTCTGTGCTTGTCTTGTTTGCCCTGAGGCACCTCATCACCCCCAGCACCTTGTTGCCATACTGTTTGCAATTGTTCTTGCTATAGAGTGGTAGCTGCAACTGCTGTGAAGTTTTTTTCTCCCAGAGTGTTCAGCCTGGCTGTTCTCAAACTGCTAAGAGCGACCCAGACTTTTAAACACCATATGCTGGGTTTTCTTCATAGTACTTACTTAACCATTACCCCAAATCTTCACGTTTGTATTCTTCCATTAAGCATAGTGTGAGTAGATCTTCTATAAGTAATGTTTTACATCTGTGTTCCATTCCACCTTGCTAGTGCATTAAAAATAGCATGTAGTCTCTTCTCTCTTTAAAAGCAATTTTACTTTATTTTGGGACAGGGTCTCACTATGTAGCCCTGGCTGGCTTGAACTCAAAGAGATCCTCTACCTCTTCCTCCCTAGTTCTGGGATTAAAGATGTTTGACACCATACCCGGCTTTATTCTGTTTGAATGCCAATGTAGTTGTCCCTTGCTATCTGTACAGGGGCTTGCCTCCAGGTCCACTCAGATATCCAAATTCTCAGATGCTGACATACCTTTAAAATAGCACAGTATTTGTTCATGGACACTTTAGAGCAGGTGTTCTCAACCTGTGGATTGAGACCCCTCTAAAGCATCTCTGGATGCCTATTCACCTATTGCTATGTCAGTGTGCATTGATCAAGGAATGATGGAAAAAACATCCTACTGTACACTGCTAGAACTTATGCAGTGTTTTTCAGGTATACTTTGGTCATAGGTCATAGTTGGTAGAGGTGGGACTTGGAGTCTGCATGTTTGTTTGTTTTTACATAGTTCCTGGGTTTATAAACCCGTTACCTTAGGGAGCATTTGGAGGGGACTTGTTCCTCTTACAGCAGGCCAGTTAGCCTGAGGCAGCAGATTATACAGCTAGTCAAGCAGCTTCAAGGAATTGTTGTTCTAATGGTCTTTGGTAGCTGGGTCTTAAATAGAAGGAAGGACATGGTAATTAAGATTCATAAGTCTTATTAATCTTGAAAAACAACCTTGCTTATATTTTGAAATTCTTTTACACGTTGTCCTCTTACCTCATGTCCGCTGTATCTATAAAGTACTGGATTGAAGTTGCTGATACCCCTTTAAAATGCCTGGGGGAATTTTAGTTCTGCATGTGATTGGAGGAATGAAACCCTGATTTTCCAGAGCCAACAGTTTGTGAAACAGTGCATTGCTGCTTTCATTGTAGTGTCTGTATTGAACGAAATTATATTTCAATACAAAAAGAAATTGAAAGTGAAATTGTATTCTAGTTAGAAATGAGTTCTTGGAAGCTAGTATTTATTTATGTTGTTATTTATCATATAGCTAGGACCTTTCCTTTTTTCTGACTAGAACACTGGTATCACAGAATTAATATCAATATTTAGTTGAAAAGAAAGCATCCTAGAATTTGTTGTAAAAAGATAAGTTGCGTTTCTTGCCTGTCTTTACTGTTCTAGGTACCTGAGGAAAAACGAAAACTGAGTAGGTTCTCAGTGTCATCAAGCCTGTGGAACTTGAGACAGAGTGCTTATTCAGAAGTTTGAAAGGTTTAAAAGGGTTTAAAAGGACCCACAGATTGTATTCTATTAAAAATGATTATGTCATTGTTTGGAATATTAGCAGCACTCTAATGTGTAGCATTGTGTTCCATTTTGAAAATACTGAAGTTATAAATGAACTTATGGGTAATAATTAAGTGTATGTGTAGTAATCATCTCACTGGCTGTAAAACCAAATTTTCTTTTAAAAAACTTTTTTCATTTGTGTGTGTGTGCACTCAGGTGCACATATTGCAAACATGGGTGGAAGTCAGAGATCAATTTTGTAGAATTTGTTCTTCCATTTTTTACAAGGGTGTCAGGATCAAATTTAGGTCATCAGGTTTACATGGCAAGTGCCTCTTTACCTGTTGAGACATCTTGCCAGCCCTAAAAACAAGTTTTCTAAAAGAAATATAGTATTTAAGTGGCTTGTCTTAACATAGTTATAATGCACGTTGCCTTTATTTCATTGTAAGTTATCAAGGACACAAAAATTGCACTATAACTACCATTCTTGTTTTTTTGAAATGTAGGGTGTGTGTCTGTGTGTGTCTGTGTGTCTGTGTGTCTGTCTGTCTGAGGATTGAATGCAGGGCCAAGGGCTTAGTGTTCCACCATTGAGCTACATCCCAGTCCCTTGTATGTTTCTTTGAGACAAGGTCTCACTATTTAGCCCTGATTGGCCGGGAACTTGTTAGGTAGACCACAATGGCCTTGAACTCGCAGAGATACACCAGTCTTTGCCTTCCCCAAGCTGCTCTTCCTCCTCCCCCCCCCCCTTTTTTTTTTTTTTTAAAGAGACAATGTTTCACTGTGTAGCACTGGCTGGCCTGGAACTCAGTTTGTAGACCAGGCTGGCCTCAAACTCACAGAGGTTCATCTGCCTGTGCCTCTCAGGTGCTGGGATTAAAGGTGTGCATCACCATCTACCAGTGTCAGCTTTATTTTTAATGGACACAGTTGTACATGTGTATAGGGCACAAAGTGATGCTTAGGTAAATGTACATAATGCATATAATGCTGATTGATTAAATCAAGCCAATTTTCTTAACTTTCTTTGGAGAGGAGGAGAACTATTTGAAATGTACTTTGTTTTCATTTTTTCACTGTTTTATTATTTTTTGATGTAGGGTTCTCACTATGTAGCTTTGGCTGGCTTCAAATCTGAAATCTTTCAGCCTCAGCTGCCTATGTGATGGTATTGCAGGTTTGCACCCACATACCTGCTTTTGAAATGCACTCTTTAGAGTATTTTGAAGTACAAAGCACATTGCTTCTGACAATAGTCATTCTGTTATGGCAGGTATCTGGAAACATTTTTTCCATTTGAGATTTTGTAGTCTTTGATCAGCAGCTTCCCTTTCTTCACCGTTTTTCTGGTCCATTTAAAAGTCCACTGCACTTGACATAGGCCTGTCATTTCAAGTACAGTGGAGGCTGAGATAGGAGGATGGAAGGATCAAGACCTGAATGGGCAACTTAGTAAGACTCTGTCTCAGAATAAGAGTAAAAGGATGGAGATAAGATAATGGTGGCATATTGGCTTAGTTATGTGATTCCTCAGGTTTGATCCACAGGCAGCAGAGAAGGTCCACTTGGCTGTATTAGCATTGGTGTTAGAAATAGAATCATGATGTTTTAGAACCTGTCTCATGTGCTATTTATTTTTAAAACCTGTGCATATTCTCTATTGATTCTTCATACATACTTCTCTTAGGAGAGACTGGTGTCATGAGCTATCAGCAGAGTAAGGATGGGAAGACAGGAACTTTTTTAGTTGGTGTGTAGTCTGTAGATCAGATACAGGTTAAAGATAACATTTGGGAAATTTCTCTAATAAAAGTGCCATGTAGCCGGGCGGTGGTGGCGCAAGCCGGGCGGTGGTGGCGCACGCCTTTAATCCCAGCACTCGGGAGGCAGAGCCAGGCGGATCTCTGTGAGTTCGAGGCCAGCCTGGTCTCCAAAGCGAGTTCCAGGAAAGGCGCAAAGCTACACAGAGAAACCCTGTCTCGAAAAACCCAAAAAAAAAAAAAAAAGTGCCATGTGAGTTGCTATGTCTTAATCAAATTATTCTATTTATTTATTTTGCAGTGCTGGGGATGGAACTGAAGGTCTTTCTTGTTCATGCTAGGCAGGCCACCGTTGAGCTACCCTCACCCTAGCCCCAAATTTGGAATTTTTTTTTTTTTTTTGGTTTTTCGAGACAGGGTTTCTCTGTGTAGCTTTGCGCCTGTCCTGGAACTCACTTGGTAGCCCAGGCTGGCCTCGAACTCACAGAGATCCGCCTGGCTCTGCCTCCCGAGTGCTGGGATTAAAGGCGTGCGCCACCACCGCCCGGCCAAATTTGGAATTTTAAAGAACATCCCATTGTTACCTTTTCCTCTAAATGTTTTAGAAGAGTGTTACACATACAAACTCTCTCACACAGGGGTGCATATACACACATACATGCACATGCTCAGGAGCATGCATACAAAATTTTTCTTTATGTATAACATTTTGGTAAATTTACATTATCTTTTAAAGGTTGTATGACATCAGGTCTTAAATTTCTTCTAAGTATGGCATGTGCCATTCATGCTATTGCTTACATAGTTATAAAATATGGTGGGGTTGGGTTGGTTGCACTGTAGTGTATTGGTTCTCCTATGTTCCCTAGTCTGTGTCCTTGAAGCTAGAAGCCAGTGGATCTACTAACTTTCCCTTCATGTCTTACCATTCAAGACAGGGTTTCTCTGTGTAGTTTTGATGTCTGTCCTGGATCTTGCTCTATAGACCAGGCTGGCCTCTAACTCACAGAGACCTGCTTGGCTCTGCCTCCCAAGTGCTGGGATTAAAGGCGTGTGCCACCACTGCTTGGCACCATTCACTCTTTAAGAACTTGAAACCAAGTGCTGGCCATGGTGGCAGATGCTTTTAGTCTAAATATTCAGGACACAGAGGTCAGATCTCTATGATTTCAAGGCTATCCTGTTCTACATAGGGAGTTCAGGCCACCCAAGGGCTACGAAGTAAGACCTTGTCCCAGAAACAACAGTAAACAAAACAAACAAAGAACTGGCTACTAGTTGAAAATATAAGCCAGGGAAAATAATCTAATTTTTGTAACTTTGAATCATTGGAGAGCAGGGACATGGATTAAATTGATACTGGGTAAGGTTTATATATAGGTAGGGTTGTGTCCTTTGCTTAACTTTGATTATACAGTTAGAAACTAATTCTTTTGAGAACATTGTTGAATCTTTCCTACACTAGTCTAGTGCATGTGTGTATGTACATAGTTTTAGTAAGGAAGTAGGAGGAGCCAGAGTCCTGGGAAAGTTGTATTCTGAGGTGGTACAGCTCTACATCCTTTGTGCCTTCTTTGTTGTCATCTTCTTTTTCCTCTGTTTGGTTTTTTTTTGAGACAGGGTTTCTTTGTAGCCTTGGCTGTCCTGGAATTCGCTCTGAAGACCAGACTGGCTTCAAACTCACAGAGATCCCTCTGCCTCTGCCTCCTGAGTGCCTTGATTAAAGGTGTGTGCCACCACTGACAGGCTTCTTGAGTCATCTAAATAAAGCAAGATTGATTGAGGTAGTATCAATGTAAGGATGTGTGTGCACTATTAGGCAGATTTGCTAGGATTTTCAGTTGTATAAATTTGTTTAAATTAGCAAATGATGCCTCTTCTAAGGCGTGTCATCTAGAAATACTGTTTTTTTCTCTTGTAAAGAGAATTATAAAAGTTACTTATTTTAAAGTAAATGACTAAATGTGTTAAGTATAAAATATAAGAAAAATTGTAGACTTTGTATGTTTGAAATAACTTGCTAGGTGGTTTTAATTTGTTTTCTAGCTTAAGTTTAAGTTAAATGTTATGTCAGTGTTTCTGGCTCCTGCTGAGTACAGCTGGGGCCCCATCCCTGCCTCTTCTGCTGCTTCCTGCGTTTTAGTATGTTCTGTGCAAACTCTCTTCAGTAAATGAATATTCCTGTGGTAGAATAGTGTGATTATTTTATCTTTCCTTTATAGTTGATTTATGACATTATGCCTTCTGAGATTTATAAGATTTTTTTTTAAATTAAAAAAAGAGTTTTAAAAGTGTTTGTTTTGTTTGTGTGTGCACTACAGCAAGTATTTGAGGATCAGTGGGAGCTGCGGCTTTTCCTTGACAGAGTGTGTCCTGAGAGGGGCATTGAACGAACTTAGTTCATCAGGTTTTTTTTTTGGTTATTTTTTTTTAGAAATTATTTTATGTGTATGGGTATTTTGCTTGCATGTGTGTCTGTATACCACATTCATGCAGTGCCCTCAGAAGCCAGAAGGCGGCATTGGGTCTCTTGGAACTGGAGTTACAAATGGTATGAGCTATTATAGGGAGGGGTAATGGAAATTGAAGCTAGGTTCTCTGGAAGAGCAGCCAGTGCTCTTAACTGCTGAGCTAGCTTGCTAGCCCCTGTTAATTGTTTTTTAAACAGTGGTTGGAAACCTGTTTGCTACCCTAGAATGTTTAAGGAGATATGTCCTGTGGGTGTTACTAGAGATGTTGAATCCATCTGTTTAAAAATTCACTTACTGTCATTGTATGATTTTTATTGGCAAAATTAGAAAGAAAATCAAGGTGTATTTTTATGCACAAACTGAAAACTGCCCCTAGATGTTTCTGGCAGTCTTCCTCTATAGAGAACCACGGGTGTGGATTCTAGACTTACTGCCTTTCCTTGTTTGTCTTAACATTTAAACATGTTACAAATTAAGCTATATCAGGTAGTTGCTTAGAAGGGTAGGTGCCCTTGACTTGGGCTCTCTCATGGTCATACTGCTTTGAGTTCTTAATAAAAAGAGTTCTCACCTGGTGTTGGTGGCACACGCCTTTAATCCCAGCACTTGGGAGGCAGAGGCAGGTGGATCTCTGTGAGTTGGAGACCAGACTGGTCTACAGAGAGTTCCAGGACAGGCTCCAAAGCTTCACAAACACTGTCTTGATAAACCAAAAAAAAAAAAAAAAAAAAAAAAAAAAAAAAGTTCTCTTGGGGCTGGAGAGATGGCTGGAGGTTAAGAGCACTGGCTGCTCTTCCAGAGGTCCTAAATTCAATTCCCAGCAACCACATGGTGGCTCACAGCCATCTATAATGAGATCTGGTGCCCTCTTCTGGTGTACAGGCATGCATGCAGGTAGAACGCTGTATACATAACACTCCTATTTTAGGATTATTTATTTTATGTGTATAGTGTTTTGCTTGTATGTTTGTGTGCACCACGTGCATGCCTGGTGCCAGAGGAGATCAGAAGAAAGTGTCAGATTCCCTGGTACTGGAGTTATGGGTGGTTTCGAGCTGATCTGTGGGATCTGGGAATCAAACTTGGGTCCTCTGGAAGAACAACTCTTAACAGATGAGCCATCTCGCCAGCCCAAGAGTGTGTTCTCTCTCTCTCTCTCTCTCTCTCTCTCTCTCTCTCTCTCTCTCTCTCTCTCTCTCTCTCTTTTAAAGTGCACATATCCAGTTCTGCAGCTGCGCCGTCCTGAACATGCTCTATCTCATCCTAAAGTGACATGTCCAAATAACACATTTATCTGTCTTAATGTGCAAATGATTTTTCAACACCACATTTTTTTTTTGGTTCAGTCTCACTTGTAATAGAGAAAATTAACATCTTTTATATAGTATTTTTTTTTTTTTTGGTTTAAGACAGAAACTCACTGTGTAACTCAGGCTGTCCTTAAACTTGCCGTTTAACCCACCCAGTTTGGTGCTGCTTTAGCACTGTTTTTTTTTTTTTTTTTAAGAGCTGAGGACCGAACCCAGGGCCTTGCACTTGCTAGGCAGGTGCTCTACCACTGAGCTAAACACCCGACTCTGCTTTAGCACTGTTTAAACTTGTAATTTTGCATTATCTTTCATGTTAATGAAAATTTAGTAAGAATTTTCAGTTATCAAAATAGGCAATAGACTTTATTACAAACTTACCATGTAATTATAATAATAATAATAATAATTATTTATTTTAAATAAGGTGCCCTGTGGACTACTCAGAAATTTCTCAGACATTGGCAATGGCAAGAATTGTTGATGTCAGTGGCAGCTGTCTGTTCCTGGTTCAAGTTTCTCTGGGTGCCTTGGCCAGATGGAGCTTTTAGTTCCAGTTCTTCCTATGGACTATTTCCCAGGCCAGCAACTTGGTTCATTGAAGTGTAGTGACATTAAGCCAGTGCCATAGCTCTGTTTTTTGGTGTAAAATGGCTAAACATGGTAGGCAGTATAAGGCATGATATGTTGAATTATTGAAAAACAAATCCTGCCTTCTACTTTGATGCCCTTAGCGTAAGAAAGAAAGGTGTTGAACCCAGGGCCTCTATGTATGTCAAGAGAGTGCTCTACCACTGAGATAGTCTAAGGGCAGATATTGGGGGAAAATACTGAAGTGGCCTTTATGGAAATGATGCTGTGTAGTTCTTTCAGTTTTGACAAATGAATGTAGTAGTGTAACCACTACCACAACCAGGCTATAGTCATTCCTTCCAGAAGCTCCTGTGTTCTTTTGTAGTCAGTTTCTGAACCTAGCCAATGCCTCTTCATGGTTTAGAATGTCACAAACAAGGATGTGGTTGGTTTTGAAGGGGTGGTAAAATGCACATAAAATGTACCATTCGTTGGCATCAAAGATAAGATGTAGTCATTAAGCATTTATTTCTGTTTAGTTTTGGAATTCTCCATTCTCTCAAGGAAAGCCCTATGTCTCTTAAGCAGTCATTGCACATTTTCACTTTCATCCTTTCTCTGGGAACCACACTCCTGCCATGGCCATGTGAATCTGTCTAAGTCATACGAATAGAATTGTGTAGTATGTTTCCTTTTGTGTCTAGCTCATGTCACTTAGTCTGATGTTTTTCACGTTCATCCAAGGTGTTAAATGTGTCAGTGCTTCATTCCTTCTTCCTGCTGCATCATACTCTGTTGTGCAGATGCCCTGCATTTCTAGTCCCTCTTCCACTAGTAGACATGTAGACCTCCACCTCTTGACTAATATGACTTTATGTATGCTTTTATTGCAACATGTATTTTCAATTTTGGCCATATACTTTAGGAGAGATTTGCTGGGCTACATAATTTGCTAGCTTTTGAAGGATGGTCAAACTGATTTCTGAAGTGGCTGTAGTGTTTTCATTTCAGAGTAATACAGAAAGGGCTCTAATTCCTCCACATCCTCATAAAACCCTGTTGTTTTTATTTTCAGATTGTAAGTTCTGATTATTATAGTTATTATAAATTTTCCTTGTGGTTTTGATGTGCTTTTCCTAATTATTAATGATATTGAATGTTTTCATGTGCTCACTAGCCTTTTGTCTCTGTCTCTCCCTTCTCTCACTCTTTTATTTATTTCTTGCTCTTGAATCAGGTTTGCTGTGTAGCCTGGGCCGCCTGGATCTTATGATCTTCCTGGTTCTCCTACCACAGCCTCCTGAGCAAATGTCCCATACCTAGTGTAGTTAGATCTTTAAAAGACAAAACTTAAACAGTCATGTTAGATTTTTCAGTTACCACCATCTTCTAAACTCCTCCCGTTCTTTCTTCTGCCCTCTTTTTTCCACACAGCAACAACTGCATTTGTTCTCCTTTCTGGAAGAATGTGTGGTGTAAGATAGTGCCTCCTGCCATCAGTGGTAACATCTCAAACAAGTGAACAACTGAAACCAGCCTTTAACTAACTACTTGAGTGAGTGTGTGAGACTTTGAAGAAGGAGCTAATAGTGGGATTTCTTGTGAAATTACAGAGCACTTTTTGTGGGGGGGGAGGGGGTGGTTTCGAGACAGGTTTCTCTGTGTAACAGTCCTGGCTGTCCTGGAACTCACTTTGTAGACCAAACCCACAGAGATCCACCTGCCTCCGCCTCCAAGTGCCGAATTAAAGGTGTGCGCCACCACTGTTCAGCTACAGAGCACTTTTATACCCTGTCTTAGTTACTGTTCTATTGCTGTGACCAAGGCCATCTTATAAGAAAAGGTATTTAATGGAAGGCTTGATTACCGTTTTTAAAGCTTTAGTCCATTATCATCAAGGTGAGGAACATGGTGGCTTGCAGGCAGGCGTAGTATTAGAAAAGTAGTTGAGAGCTATATCCTGATCCAAAGGCAGAGAAAGAGACTGAAGTTTGTGTGGGCTTTTGAAACCTCATAGACCACACCCAATGATGTGGTTTTTCCAAAAAGGCCACACCCACTCCTATTGGGCCACACTTCCTAATCCTTCTAATCCTTTCAACAGTTCTACTGCTGGTGACTCAAATATGAGCCTATGGGGGCTTTCTTATTTAAACCACAACATTCAAGATCATGCAAACAATTTAAATAGCTGTTTATTAGATTTTAATTTATTTGTTTTTTGAGACAGGGTCTGTCTATATAGCTTTGGCTGGCCTGGAAATTAGACACCTGCTCCTGAGTGCTGGAACTAAAGGCATGTGCCACCATGCCTATCTAAATTATAGGTTCTTAGGAGAGTTGGAACTATCTACTTTTGTAATCTTTTTTTTGTAATCTTTTTAAAGATGTATGTGAGTACTTGAGTGCTCTTGTGGTTTGCAAGTGGAGGTCAGAAGACAGTATGTACGAATTGGTTTTCTCTATCTACCATGTGCTTCTGGGGTCAGGGATTGAACCAATATCATCAGGCTGGACTGTAAGTGCTTGTACACACTGACTGAGTCATCTCCCCAGCCTTCTTTTGTAATCTTTAGCTCTCAGTGCTTTTTGTAGTAAATGGTCCAAGAAAATGTTGATATTTTTCCTTCCTGATTTTGTTTGGCAGTTGAGGACTGAACCCAGGTTCTTATGCATTCTGTGCAAAGTGCTTTATTACTGAGTTGTACCCTCAGCCCCAGAAGCATTGTTGATTTTACTGGAAGGGTTTGGGGAGGAAGTTTGAATTGCAGATAAATTGCCAAGTTGAATAAAAAGCCCTACTGACATAAGGCCTCTGCCTTTCTGGTGTTTATGGTCTCTTTGTAGAGTACAGTCAGTAAGAGCTGAATGAAAAAGCGTTAGGCCTTCAGAAGTACACAAATAGTGGTGACTCCTCATGAGACTTGAGAATCTGAAATTTGGCAAAGGAAAGTTGAGCGAGGTTTGGGAAGATAAAGAAAGGTTGAGGGAGCAAGGGTGAAGGCCAAAGCTGTTTAGGCAGGAACTAAATTCTGTCTAGACACTGAAAAGTTAAGGACTGAGGGAGTGACATTAGTGTGTGTGTGTGTTTGTGTTTTTTTTTTTTTTTGGTTTTTCGAGACAGGGTTTCTCTGTGTAGCTTTGCGCCCCTGGAACTCGCTTTGGAGACCAGGCTGGCCTCGAACTCACAGAGATCCGCCTGGCTCTGCCTCCCGAGTGCTGGGATTAAAGGCGTGCGCCACCACCGCCCAGCTTTGTGTTTGTTTTTGACACAGGGTTTCTCTGTGTAACAGCCCTGGCCGCCCTGGAACTCACTCTGTAGACCAGGCTGGCCTCGAACTCACAGTGATCTGTGCCTGTTTCAAAGATGCCTTTGCCTCCCAAGTGCTGGGATTAAAGGTGTGCACCACCACTGCCTGGCAGAAATGACATTAGTTTTGTGCCTTATAATTATTTTTGTGGCCGAGTGGTGGTGGCGCACGCCTTTAATTCCAGCACTCGGGAGGCAGAGGCAGGTGGATCTCTGAGTTTGAGGCCAGCCTGGGCTACAGAGTGAGTTCCAGGACAGGCTCCAAAGCTACACAGAGAAACCCTGTCTCGAAAAACCAAAAAAAAAAAATTATTTTTGTGAATTGTGCAGAAGAGATGGGGGGTGAAAAATGAGTATTGGAGATGAGATATATAGTGCCTTTGGTTAGAAAACACCTGAAGGAATAAGGTCCTTACTCTATGAGGATACCAATAACAAATGAGTCAGTTGTGTTTGAGATGCTAAGAACATTGAGGGTTTTTTGTTCTTTGTTTTTGTTAAGGTTTAATATATTGCTCAGGCTGTCTCTAGCTTCTGAGTTCAGGCTAGTTTTGTGCTTCCGTCTCCCAAGTAGCTGGATTGCAGATGTGTGCCCCTGTGTCTAGTGTAAGAAGGTTTTTGTTTGTAGTTATTAGTAAAGCTGAGAACTTTAGGTCACTTAGGGAACTTCAGTTACCCCACCTATATAATGTAATTAATAAGGTTGTGGTGATTAATAAGATGAAGTGAGATGGTAGATGTTCCTTTACTTGCTGCTGTGATAAAATACTTAACAAAAGCAGCCCCAGGGAAGAAGGATTTATTTTGGCCCATGGTTTCAGAATGTCTTCAGTCCATCATAGCAGAATAGGCATGGGGGACAAAGTAGAGAGTGTGTTGGGAAGGAACCAGGGATAATATATTCCCAAGGACCTGCCTTCAGTGACCACTTCCTCTAGTGAGGTCCCATCTTCTGAAGCAGTGGTTTTCAACCTCTCAAATGCTGAGACCCTTTAATACAGTTCTTCATGTTGTGGTGACCCCCAACCATAAAATTATTTCATTACTACTTCATAACTGTAATTTTGCTACTGTTATGACCCAGGATGTAAATATCTGTGTTTTCCAGTGGTCTTAGATAAACCCCTGTGAAAAGGTTGTTTGACACCCCCCCCCCCCAAAGAGGTCACGACCCACACATTGAGAACCATTGTTCGAAAGGCTCTATAATCTCCCAGATTAGGGCTACCAGCTGGGGACAAAGCATGATTGTATGGGGACATTTCAGATTTGAACCTTCAATTAGGTTTATTGCTCTTAGTAGGAGCTCATGGTGTTAGCTCATAGAGTGAATGTACAGTCTGTAAACCTGAATAGTGTTGAAGGTCTTGTTATAGATTACAGTAGCTCAAAGGAGTGTAAACCAGTTGGAGTTCACTAGGCTTTTCTCTGAAGACAGGTATTCACAGGAAGCAAAGGTTGCAACCTAAAATAATTTTCTCTAAGTGATTGCCTTTGTTTGCATCTTCTGTTTAATAGGATTAGAGGTCAACAAATGGGACATTTGAAGTTCCTTGGAAGTCACACTACATTTGGTGAAAGATGCTATTAAAATTATACTTTACCAACAAACTGTATTAACTACATTTTTAACATTGCAAAATCGATACAGATTCATTTATAATTTTGAAATGAAATGGTAACATTCTGTTTTATTAAATATTAAAAATTTTTAGAAGAGTTACGTAAATTTTTGGGTAAGAGTATATTCAGTGATTTTTTTCTTTTAATGTAGGTACAGGTAGAGGGAATATAGTCCCTAGTACCACCCTTGCTTCTAATGCTAATTGCAAGTGAAGTCCTTATATCAGGCTTATAGTTTATTGCCACCGAAGTGTTCATATTAACAATAGCAAAGGACACGGAGGACAGAGTCCAGGAAGGTTCCAGGTATGGAGCTTGCAGTTATCCTTTTGGAGAATCACAGATAGTATGGCTTCCTCTTGGTATCTATGTTTAACAGTACCCAACCAGGATGCTTGGGTACTCTCTCAGCCTTTGTGAGAGTTTTTTTATTGAGTCTCTGTAGCTAATTGCCTGCATAGCTATCTTAGTTTCCAACCCTCCGGAGTTTGATTTATGTAATTCAAAGGTTCTACCATGTGACATTGTTCCACAGAGTTCCTTGGTGAACAAAAAGAGCCTTCCTAGGCATGACGTTCTAGGATTTTAGAAATTACTGTCTGGAATCCATAGCTAAAAGCCACAGCTTCTTTTGGGTAAGGTAAAAATCTTTGTAGTTTCACATTTATTTTTGTTTTTCGTCAATCAACAGTTTTATTAGAGTTTGATTTACAATAAAAATCAGAAACAGAACTTATAAATAAACAAAATTTGGCATTATAGTCAGTCCTTAGAAAGCTAAGGAACATTTACCCAAAAATTGTATTATCTACATTTTTAACATTGCAAAATTGATGCAAATTCATTTATAATTTTGAAATAAAATGACATTCTGTTTTATTTGCACACAAATTTTTTTTCTTGAAGAGTTTGTACAAATAAATCTCTGAGGGCCTAGAGAGATGGCTAAGCAGTGAAGAGCACTGGTTACTCTTGCAGAGGACCCATGTTCAATTTCCAGCACTTACATGGCGGCTCACAACTGTCTGTGTAACTCCATTTCCAGGGGATCTTACATCCTCTTCTTCCTTTTGCAGCCACCAGGTATGCATGGAGAGTACGTGCATACATGCCGGCTAAATGTTCATACAAATAGAATAAAAATAAAATAAAAGGAGTGTCTGAACCTCCCAAATGACTCTTTCATCCCTGGACTTGCTCTTAGGACCATTATTTCTAATGTGAAAGTGATGTTTTTGAAGCCCCAGGCTTTTTGTCCTTTCTTTTTCATGAAATCATGTTTGAATCCAGGTGAGTAAGAGACTGTCCTGGTTATTTAGCATTTGGTCAACTTGACAGACACCAGCTAGAGTCATTTGGGAAGAGAGAACCTCAACTGAGAAAATGCTAGCATCAGATTGGCCTGAGAGCAAGCCTGAGGGGCATTTTTTTTAAGGACCCAGCTCACTGTGGGCCGTGCCACCCCTGGGCAGGTGGTCCTGAGTTATATAAATAAGCAAGTAGGCTGAGCAAGCCATGG
Organism: Peromyscus californicus insignis; assembly: GCF_007827085.1. Taxonomy (NCBI): domain Eukaryota; kingdom Metazoa; phylum Chordata; class Mammalia; order Rodentia; family Cricetidae; genus Peromyscus; species Peromyscus californicus. The sequence goes on from NW_026294562.1 coordinate 85,313,233, forward strand.
GAAGCAGCTATGGTTTCTGCTTCAGTTCTGCCTCCAGGTTCTTCTTGCATTTGGTTCTTATCCTGACTTCTCTCAGTGATGGAGTGTGTAAGCTGAAATAAACCCCTTTCTTCCACAGGTTGCTTTTGATCACAGCAATAGAAAGAAACTGTAAAACAAAAACATTATGGGAATAGTACTGGATTTAAGCTTAAAATGTGTATCATTTTTAAGCAATGTGAGCTCCAGCATCTCCTTTTTGCAGATGCTTTTTGAGTACCATTGTTGCAAAGACTATATATTTCTACCTCAATGCCTTAAGGGCAAATCTCATTTCTTGGTTTATGCCCATTACAACCATGGGGATGAAATCTCTTCAGCCCAGGTTAAAAACAATTTAAAGTGATAATGCTTTTTCCAGTGGCACCACTAGGTGTGTTGTTTGCATCAAGTCATTTTAGGGTCCTTTATGGAAATGCTTCTTCATAGGGAATTTTCCAGACTTCACGCTTCCTAGAGGTGGCTCTTTAGGGGAAGGGGAGTTGTTCTATGTAATGCTTATAGGAGCCAGACCATAAGACTATCCAGGAGATACTGTCCTTTAACCAGTGGCAGATGTGTGAGGGCTGAAGATTTGAGTCACCTGAAGTGAATAACCTCTTAGATTTATTACATTTTCTGGATTTTGAATATAGGTAAATATAAAATGAGTGATAACTGTATTCACATGGGATCTGTATGTTACAGTTAACATTTAAATTCTCTTATGTACTCACATTTTTTTTTATTGCCACTTAAAGAATATTTGTCTTCCAAGGCAGAGTGGCTTTCCATTGGGATTTTTGCTTCAGTATTTGAACCTACAGTGGCCATAGTGAAAGAAAATGCACCTAACCCATGAGTGAGATTTGCTTCGTGTTTGAACAAATGTTTTAACCCGCTGTCTTCACTAATACTGTAACTGCTGTCTTACAGATTGACTTGATGCAAAACACCACAAGGGCTCCATATTACACAGTATGCGATTTTTGAGGTATGAGCTTTAGAAACTTACCTCTCATGTGGCATGTACATCAGGCTTAACTTCAGCTGGATCATTTTGGGGAAATTTATGCATTTCTTTTTTTCCTCTCCACATTTGTAGAGTATTAAAGGGACTGTGGAAGTATTTTTGGATCCTTGCTAGGATTCTTAGTTTAACAGATGTATTTTCTTTTTCCACTAAATTGAAACACTAATTCTGGTAGAAAGCTTTTTCAGCCCTTCTAACTAGCTTGCTTAACACTGATTCCTGTCTCCTGGAGTTGAAATCTGTATTTTCTGTTTTGTGCTTTGCTTCATCTTAAGTGCTTATTTCTGTTCTTAACAAACAGTTTATTTTTGGACTGGGGTGGGCTTGTCTTGTTGGTGCTAACAGCCTAAACAGATAGTTTCCAAGACATAAGCAGTCTCGATGTTTGATGTAAATGTTCAGCTATTTTATGCATTTTGCTTCAAAGTACATGTACTCAATGCTGACTGGAAATATGAGTTAGCATTACAAGTGATTGACTAGGAGGACATTTGGGACAGTTCTAATGCAGTGGTTCTGACCTAGTGAAGTGTTATTGTTATATTTTTTTCAAAACTAATTTTGTGATGAAAAAAATTCAGTGTTCATAACTCTTGGGAGTTAAAAACCTGTGTTTCTAATGAATTAGGAAATCATTCTTGGTTTTGTAAGCATAATGTAAAATCAGATGAACCTAGTTAATTAGAAACTTGTTGGTAGCAATAAACGACTTAATTTCTTCATTGAAGAACATAAGCTGCTTTATAGTTAGTGTAAAAACTTTTGATTGCATTTACATGCTCATAAACTGCTTATATATGCTTTTAGCTTGGAAAACTCAAGTTTATTTTGAATTACGACCACAATAACTCTTAATGTGCCTTGCAAACTATGCATTTGTTAAGAATTCTATATCGTATGTGAGCCTCACAACAGCCTTGTATGTTAGATAGGTATTAGTCTGCATTTTATACAAGAGAAAACAAAGGCCCGGACATCAAGGAACTGTGTGCCTTTACCACACTGGGGCTGAAGTCTTAGCCCAATGTTCTTAACTGCATGATCTGCAGTCTCATGTTACTGCTTTTTCACCAGAAAGCGCTACAGTTAGGATAGTTTGGACAACATGGGAGTGAGCATAATGAGAATAGGAAATCCCAGCATGTGTAAATATTGGTAGATAAGTTTTGCATATTAGAATTAGTCATGTGCTTATCTGATTTGCATTTACTAGTTATTTTTTTCCAGGTTTAATTAGGTGAAAACTCCCCTCTCCCACTCCCATCCCCTTCCCCCCAACTTGGCCCAGAAGCCCAGAAGCTCTCTTTTCCTTCAGTATTTTTTGGAAAAGTAATAATGCTTTAGTTGATTATGGGTACACATTTAATAGTACTATTCTTGGAGATATGAAGGATTATTTTTTCATTTGTTTAATAATTTTTTATGCTCCATTGAGCATTAGTTCTTACTGACTACTGACTTAGTGTACTTAAAAAGTATCTGCATACATTCCCCTCCCCTCTCCCGGGGGGATTTCATGGATTGTATTTCTTTGCATTAGAAGAATTGGCTTTGTCTGTAAGGGCATAAACTCTACATACTTGAAGAAGACAGTCCACCCTTAGTAGTTTTAGGTTGCTAGGTTATGGCATTGACTCAGACTTTATGGTTAGGGGTTCAAGTTTAATTGGACCTGTACTGCATTCTGTATCATTAGGAATTGCAGAAAGTAGAGATCAAGGTGTGTCCAGTTGGTGAGGACAAGAACTGGATTATAAAGTAGAAAAGGAGTGTGTATGCAAAATTCTGCTGCCTTTTCTTGTATACAAGAGAGCACATGCTCATTTGTGTTTTTTGTCAGTGCCCTAAGCTTTTCTGAAATGATCATGAGATAAGGTATCATTTTGTTTGTTCTGTGGTACTGAGTACTAAACCTAGAACCTCCCCTTGTTTGTAGTAGGCAAGGAGCTCTAAACTGCCCTTTATCCATCAGATTGTTATGAGGCAGGGTGTCACTAAATTGCTAGGGTTGGCATTGAACTTGTGATTTTGCTGTATCAGCCTTTGAGTAGCTGAGATTGAAGGCCTTTATCACCAAGTCTAGCTCAGAAGACATTTGTATTGAATAGAGAAATTACTGCTATTACTACTACAATTTTTTTAATGAATTTCTTTTTCTCAGGGGAAAATCAACAAAACAGTTATTTGTATTTCTCATATGCTAGAATAGAATATTTGATTTTCTTCCTTCTTAAGAGTTTATGATTGATACCTGGAAGAATAAGACTCATAAAAATCTTGTAGCTTGCCTTTTTTTTTTTTTTAAATTTCACTGAGGAAATTGAGGCATAGAGCTAATAGGAGCTGATAGTAGATGAAGATGCTGGTTTTATCTTGGGCTTCACCACTTGTCTGTTAATATCTAAGTGTCGGGTATTATTCTGACAGTATTTACATTACTGGCCCCAGCCTTCAGATTCAACATGACTGGAATTCTGAGACATTACCTTTTCTTTTTTATTTGCTGGGCTGGTGTGTAAGTGCTCTTGTTGCCAAGCCTGGTACCTCAGTGCAGTCCTTGGGAACCAAATGGTGAAAGGAGAGAACTGATTTGCCACAAATTGTCATTTTTAACCTTTATATGTTTGCTGTGGTACTTGTGGGGACACACATTCACACACACACACATATATACACACCTACTGAGAGATACATTCACAATAAATAATTAAATGTAATATTTAACTTTATTCCTTGCTTTTTAATAAATTTAATTGGCATTCTTTTCAGTGAAGGCACTAAAATATAGCCAAGCATAAACATAATCTTCCTTTTAATGCCTACTTGCTTTTCAAATACCAGTGTATATTTTCTTGCCAGATATTTGAAGATCCAGTTGAGAGTTCAGTAGACATTGCCGTGAGGTACTAACTTTACAAGGAATTTGGGAATTCAAGTCTCTTTGACATGCTGACAGTATTTTTCATTTATAACTGGAAAGACTGACTGATAAGCTTTTCTGGAAGAAGAGTGTAGGAATAATTACTTTTTAGAATCACATCATGGTAGTGAATCCCTGGGCCAGAGTGACCAGTTGTTTAGTTTTCCAAACAGTAATGTCTTGGGGCTGGGGAGTTGGCTCAGTCCATAAAATGCTTGTTGGATAAGCATGAGGACCTAAGTTGGACCCTCAGCACTCATATCAAAAGCTAGGTATAGTAGCTGTGTTTGTAATCCCAGCTGAGGGAAAGCAGAAATAGGTAGATTCAATCCAGTCAGCTTGATTGATTGATGTGCTTCAGGTCGCAGCAAAGCAAAGTGAACAGCTTCTGAGAAGTGACACTAGAGCTTGACCTTGACCTTTTAATTTGTACACATGTGCACACATACTCTATTCTTCCAAAAAAAAAAAAAAAGGTAAATTAACTAAATGAGCAAATTAACACGAGTTGGTCACTGTAGTCCAGGTGGCTCTAAATGTAGGCGAACATGAGCAGCAGGCAGTTCATCTGTTGGCAATTTCTTCCCATTTGAAAGACTAGACAGTAGAGTGCTTGATAGAGTTGTGGCTGCACATAAAGGTTAGAAGGGGAGAGATGCTGTGTAGCTTTGGCTATTAAAATGTTTGCTTAAAGCTCCAATATTAATTTTTCTTTTACCCCCCCCCCCTTTTTTCCCCCCAGAACTGATAGTGCATCAGCTGACCCAGATACTTTAAAATACTCCTCATCCAGAGATAGGGGTGTTTCTTCCTCTTATGGACTGCAGCCTTCAAATTCAGCTGTGGTGTCTCGGCAAAGGCACGATGATACCAGAGGCCATGTTGACATACAGAATGACGAAAAGGGTATGTGTGTGTGTGTGTGTGTGTGTGTGTGTGTGTGTGTGTGTGTGTGTATTTCTGCTGGAGCATGCAATTGTTTTAGACTGGCTTCTCTTTTCTTATCCCTCCCTGTCAGGTATCTGTCTGTCTCTGTCACTTTCTCTCCCTCCCTCCCTCCTTCCTTTCCTCTATTCATTTTATAATGTATTGAAAAGATAGGTTGTAGCTGAAAGTTTTCCTGTGTCCACTTGGTCCACAGCCACTCAGATCCAAGTAAACACACAGAGGCTTATATTAAAACTGCTCAGCCATTAGCTCAGGCTTACTACTGACTAGCTCTTGCACTTAAATTCAGCCCATTTCTGTTAATCTATATGTTGCCATGTGTTCCTTGGCTTTACCTGTGTGCCATTACATGCTGCTCCCTGGACAGTGGCCTGGTGTCTCCTGACTCAGTCTTTCTCTTTCCATAATTCTCCTTGTCTGCTTATGCCACCTATACTTCCTGACTGGCTACTGACCAATCAGTGTTTTATTAAACCATTGTACAAAAGCATTTTCCCACAGCAATAGGTACCAGATAAAATATTATTTTTGAAAATTTCAAGTTTGCCTCTTTGAAGGTTCTTTAAGGCATATAGTTTAAATGCATTGTCCACTTGTAACATCTGAGGTTCCCCAGGCTACTACCTCTTGTTTACTCAACCAGAATGTGCTTTAGCAGAATGTAAAATCTGTCTGAATTTAACTTTTATTTCTCTGCTTACATTCCAATGAAGGAATCAAAATGGTTTGGAGTCAGATAGCCCAGGGAACATGAGGGAGAAGCAAAGGCTGTAAATGGGTGAGATCCTGAACTGTTTGTCAGTTGAGAGAGTGAAACAAGGACCTTGTTGAGATAATGTACATTGCTTTTTTCAGGTGGCTACAGTGTCAATGGAGGATCTGGGGAAAATACTTATGGTCGGAAGTCGTTGGGGCAAGAGCTGAGGGTTAACAATGTGACCAACCCTGAGTTTACCAGTGTTCAGCATGGCAGTCGTGCATTAGCCACCAAAGACATGAGGAAATCACAGGGTAAGACTTAGAAACTGGGCTTGACCACATTCATCTCTCATGACCTTGAACAGATAAGTACAGCTGTGAGTTGCAAAGCATGCAGGTGGCAGCATTTGACACTTTATTTGTGAACCTCTAGCTTGCATACACATAGGCAAAATACTTCTATACGTAAAATACAGTCTTCATATTTAGAACCTCAGAAGTGTTAAGTACTGTTGGTGCATTTGTGTTCTGCTTGCAACTAGAAAAATGAAAGGTTCTGGGGCTACTTTCATAGTGATGCCATGGTGTTCACGTTGCAAGTGGTAGTTAGCTGTTGTCAAATTGACTGTGTACTTGCAGTTTGCCTGAGCTTTGTGCCAGAGAAATAATACTGTGAACAAGCGGTTTCCTGTAGGGTCCTCTCTTTGATGAGAAATAGAAACATGACGTTTTCTGCCTATACAGACATCGTCCCTGGTTTGTAGTCATTGCCTGTTTCCATTTTCTTTCCTGGTTTTTTTTTTTTTTTTTTTTTTTTTTTGGTTTTTCGAGACAGGGTTTCTCTGTGTAGCTTTGCGCCTCTCCTGGAACTCACTTGGTAGCCCAGGGTGGCCTCGAACTCACAGAGATCCGCCTGGCTCTGCCTCCCGAGTGCTGGGATTAAAGGCGTGCGCCACCACCGCCCGGCCTCTTTCCTGGTTTTTGTATTTGTTTTTCTTGAAATGACTTCCTTGGTTAATCTAAACAACTTGTGGACTCAGAATTGTTAAGAGTAGCTGGGACTGCAGGTACCTGCCGCCATGCTCTACACCTTTTTTTAGGTAGATCTTGAAAACAGCTTGGGATGGAACTGGGAAAAAAAAATGTTCCTATGCCTTTCTTTTTTTCTTTCTCAGCTGGTCTTCCTCAGTGAGATGCTCAGTTTGCTGAGGGGTTTTCATTCATTTTATCTTTGACGAGAGTTTTTTGAGGTCTGTGGAATTGTGACCAGGTATTCGCCTATAGATACAAAGAGAGATCAGTACACTGAACTAGAATGCCTGAACTATATGCTTCATACTTATAGTGTACTAGGGGGCCATGAAATGTTTGTATTTCACAGAGCGATCGATGTCGTACTCGGATGAGTCTCGACTGTCGAATCTTCTTCGGAGGATCACCCGGGAAGATGACAGAGACCGAAGACTGGCTACTGTAAAGCAGCTGAAGGAGTTTATTCAGCAGCCAGAAAATAAATTGGTGAGTAAACGTGCTTGGAGTTGCTGAGGATCTTGGTGTTCTCAGAGTACTGTGGTTCTGTGTTGGGAGGTTTCAGCAAGAAATGGTTTGCTTCTAGGGAAGAAAGTTTACTTAGCTTTGTACTTGACCTATGTTAGGGTGGCCTGGAATGATAATGCCCCTAATGTATCATTTATCTATAAATGGTTATTGTTGGAGTCACTTTGGTGTCTTCTTTCATGGAGTGCATTTAATTTTTTTTTTTTAACATAATTTAGCTTGTGGATAACCCTACTGTCCATAGACATTTTCTTTGACAGACAACTTACTTCTATTTTTATTTTCATACATAAAATGGAAGTATGGCGTACATGTGTTATGTATGTAAGTTTGGTTTAGTGATCAGAGGTAAAGAAATGGAAAAGCTGTGGCTGGAGAGATGGCTCTGAGGTTAAGGGTGTCTCCTGCTCTTACAGAGATCTTGAGTTTGGTTCCCAGCACTCATATTGGGCAACTCACAATTGCCTGTAACTCCAGTTCCAGATGATTGGACACCTCTGGCCTCCAAGAGCACTTGTGCAGGAGTATACATACACACGCATGCGTACGCACGCAGGCAGGCATGCTCGCTCGCTCACACATGCACAGACACATGCATACACAGCACATGCACGCTCACTTTAAAATAATAATAATGGATAGAAAAGTGGAAAAGCTCTTTAAAAGACAATCTTTAAAGGCATATTTCTTTACTCTTAATTTTCCTGATGTTAAGAGCTTGATGCAGGAGAAAATTAGTAAGAATTATATATAGCAAGGCAGAAAGCAAGGCCCTCTCTTCAAAATTTATTATGGAAAAAAAAGTAGAAAGATATCCAATGAAGCTCATGGTGCCACCCCTAGATTCTGTCATTGGTATGTCGCTGTATTCCTTTATTACCTCTGAATCCCCTTATCATTCCATGTAAATGCTCTTCAGAGTTTTTTTTTTAAATTAAAATGAGCTTGAATATATCTTGTTGATGATTTCAACTCTTGATTCCTGTGAGTCAGTTTGTTTTATAGCTTGAAGGAAAACATGCCATCCTCATGTGATCAAAGACTGGCAATAACAAAGAAACTGAGATGCTATATAATCATATCTAAATGGAATGATAAAGTATACAATGCTGTTTTTTAAGTAGGAATCTGAAGTTTTTATACTTTTTTAAAATTAATTACATTTGTGATATTCATTGATTACATTCGCAGTATTCATTCAATAATTATATTTATGATATTCATTAATTACATTAATTGTATTGATTTATTACATTCATGATATTATGTCCTGATACTGCTGTCCATTTGTAGGGTTTTTCCATCACACAAAACAGAGATTCTGTACTTAGGAAATCATTGCTCTATATTATTTTCTTCTCAGTCTTGAGATAATGTCTAATCTTTCTGTCTCTGTGAATTTGTTTACACTTTTTTTAAGGTACTAGTTAAACAGTTGGATAATATCTTGGCTGCTGTGCATGATGTGCTTAATGAAAGGTAAGTAACTAATAATGGTCATATTTAGGTGACTTTGAATGTAATTGTAGAAACTACTAAAATACACATGTACTCTTGGCCTTATTTATAAACATCACTAAGTCCTTGATACCATTCTTAACCTGTTATTTATTCATTAATTATTGTTGAATACAAATGGAATCTATTTGGAAGAGAATCCTCTTCTTTCCTAAGCATTGGCTTGAGGAAGTACATGAGCTGATGCCAGTGTGCATGAAAGTTACTGTTTGAGAGAGTTTTAAAAATGTTTAGAGAGCAGAGGAAAAGGCTCTTCATTCTTCATTCTTCTAATTATCTCTAGGCTTCTCAGAGATGTTCAGTGATTCTAAAGAATAGCAGTATTAGAATTAGCAGGTCTGGGCTGGAGAGATGGCTCAGCCGTTAAAGGCTAGGCTCACAACCAAAAATATAAGAATTAGCAGGTCACTAATGGTTTTATTTTACACAATTTCTTAATTTTATACTTAGTTCTAGTTGTTATCTTTTTAAGTTTGTGTGGTTTAGCTACTAAACATTTCCTGCTTTGCAGTTGTTGTATGTTGAATGTTACTAGAAATGCAGTGCATTTTCTAATGATTTCCTGCTGCCTCTTTCTGTAAATCAGAAGTGAAATTTACTTGAAGCCTGGATTTTAGCATTTCTTAGTGTTTCTTAGTAAATGATTCTGTAAAGAAATCTAATGTCTGATAAAGAGACCTTTGAACATTATACAGAGGATGCAGATGTAGAATGGGTAAAATTCTACCTTTTTATTTAGTTTGAACTTTGAAAAGTCATTTAGGAATTCTTTAATACATGGGAGACATTCTTTTATAAGAAGTACCATATTTTCAATCCATGAAAACTAATGCCTTTTGTGTGTGTTTTGTTTGGTTTACATTAAAATAAACACAGTAGCAAGTTGCTTCAGGAGTTGAGGCAGGAGGGAGCTTGCTGTCTTGGACTTCTCTGTGCTTCTCTGAGCTACGAGGCTGAGAAGATCTTCAAGTGGATTTTTAGCAAATTTAGCTCATCTGCTAAAGATGAGGTGAAGCTGCTCTACCTGTGCGCCACCTACAGAGCGCTGGAGACTGTTGGGGAGAAGAAAGCCTTTTCCTCGGTGATGCAGGTGAGAGCACGGACCCATAATGGAGTGGAGTGAGGTGGAGGGCCAAGTGCCTACTGTTGGACACAGCACTGTGCAGCCGAAACGCATTTTGAGTTTGAGTAAAGTTAAGTTTACAGGAATTTTAATTTTGTTTTTTTTATGTAAATTTCTCTTTGAAGTTGCTTAATACTAGAGTGACTTGCAGATTTAAAGTAGGTACTCTACTTAAAGAGTTGAGCTGGAGGAGACCTCACAGTTTTTGAGAGAGACAAAAGCTAACCCTCACAACTAATTTCTAAATCTCCCCCCACCCCCCTCACTTGCCTAAGTTTTAGAGTTGATAATGTCTAAAATTATTAATCTAAATTATGTAAACACTAATTTATGAATTGTACTCCAGCTTCTGTTTAGTTCTGCTTCACTTCTGAATGTCTGGATATACGGAAAAGCTTACTCCCAAGTTAGGGTTTTGTTTTGTTAGGGTTTTTTGAGATAGGGTCTTATTTTGTGTCACATACTATCCTCCGATGTCTCACCTTTCCAATTTAGCCCCCTGAGTGCTGGGACTATATGCTGTATCTGACTTTCCAGTTTAATCTGAGGAGCATTTATGTCATGTTTTTGTTGAGGGAATGTTTGAAAAATAAGTTATTTAGTTCCTGGAATATCTGATGTCTTTTTGTTTGTTTGTTTGTTTGTTTATTTTTGAGAGGCAGAGTCTTACTATGTAGTCCTTGCTTGCATGGAACTTGGAGATCTACCTGCCTCTGTCTTTTGAGTGCCAGGACTAGAGGTGTGTGCCGCTTTGCCTGGCTTTGTTTGCTTTTTTACAACTCTCAAAGTGCTTCCTTTTTAATAATCAAAATATATATATATATATATATGTATATGTATATGTATGAAATATATATTTCCTTGACTATAGAAACTTTTGGGTAAGTTTCTGAAAATTACTTGTAAATAAACATCATAGCAGCAAATTGGTCTGGTCTTGCACATAATTTTTGTGTAAGCATTTTCTAACTATAGTTTGAAAGACTCCAAATCCACAGGAAGATAGATACACCAGTTTGATAAAGATCCCAGACCATATATATATATTATGAATGGTCTTGCTGCTGGTGGTGCTGCTGCTAGGGTACCTTTAACCCCTGCTTCATCACATTTTGCTGGCAGCTATTTTTTTTTTTTTAATATGTGCAGTTTTCCTAGTATTTTGTTTGTTTGTTTGTTTGTTTTTTTTTTTTTTTTTTTTGGTTTTTCGAGACAGGGTTTCTCTGTGTAGCTTTGCGCCTTTTCCTGGAACTCACTTGGTAGCCCAGGCTGGCCTCGAACTCACAGAGATCCTCCTGGCTCTGCCTCCCGAGTGCTGGGATTAAAGGCGTGCGCCACTACCGCCCAGCTTGTTTGTTTGTTTTTTAAGATTATTTATTTATGTGCTGGAGAGATGGCTCAGAGGTTAAGAACACTGCTTGTCCTTCCAGAGGTCCCGAGTTAATTCCCAGCAACCACATCTGAACTGCTCACAACTATCTGAAATGAGATCTAGTACCCTCTTCTGGTGTGCAGGTACACATGCCGGCAGAACACTGTATACACAATAAATCTAAAAGCTTCCTTGTAATTTCTAAGAAAAGATTATTATGTATGTATTATGTTCTGCCTGTATGTATGCCTGCACACTAGAAGATGGGACCAGATCTCATTATAGATGGCTGTGAGCCACCATGTGGTTGCTGGGAATTGAACTCAGGACCTCTGGAAGAGCAACTAGTGCTGAGCCATCTCTCCAGCCCAATTTTTTTTTTTGTTTGTTTTTTGTTTGTTTGTTAGTTTGTTTTTTTTCGAGACAGGGTTTCTCTGTGTAACAGTCTTGACTGTCCTGGAACTCCCTTTGTAGACTCACTGAGATCTGCCTGCCTCTATCTCCCAAGTGCTGGGAACAAAGGCATGCATGTGCCACCACTACCTGGCTTACTTTTTGGTGTTGTTTTTTTTTTTTCCGAGATAGGGTTTTTCTGTGTAGCTTTGGTGCCTATCCTGAATCTTGCTCTGTAGACCAGTCTGGCCTTGTACTCACAGAGATCCTCCTGGCTCTGCCTCCCAAGTGCTGGGATTAAAGGCATGTGCCACTACTGCCAGGCCCTTTTTGGTTTTTAAGGCAGGGTCTCACTCTGTATTCCAAGCTGGCCTGGAACTCATGATGATCTTCCTAAGTCAGCTTCCCAAATGCTACAAGTACAAGGTGTACTACCATACTTGGCTTATAGGTTTCTTTTATCTTTTTTGGTAGTGGAATGTGTGTGGTACGCACATGTGTGGAGGCCAGCAGTCTGTTTTTCTTCTGTTGCTTTCCACCTTAGTCTTTTGAGACGGCGTCTCTCACTGGCTGATTAGTAAACCCCAGTAACCTACCTGGCTCCAGTTCTTCCTCCCCTTATAGTGCTTGAGTTACAGACATGTGCCACCACATCTGGCCTTTATTGAGTGCTAGTGATTGAACCTAGGTCCTCATGCTTGTATGACAGGCACTTTACCAACTGAGCCATCTCTCCATCCCTTACACTTATTATATTTTCACATGAGCACTTTTTGTGGAAGTATTTGAAGGTAAATTAAATACATAGGACAATTCACTTTGTTATATTTCAGTATATATCACTGAAGAATGAGCCTATTCCTTCTATAGCAGCAATATTATACACTTAAGAAAAGCATTTTATTGCCTGTACAAACCAAGTGTCTGTAATTGCCCTTAAGATACCATGTATATCTATGGTTCTCCCGACCCAAGATCCCATTCAAGATTCAAGTATAGCCTTTGGTACTATGCTTTTTGAAACTTTCTTACAATAATGGTTTTCCATACCCACTCCTTATTTTATTTTATGTGCTACTTTTCTTTCTGTCTTCTTCCTCTTTCTCTCTTTTTTAATGACTGTACCTTCCTGACTAGAGTCAGTTTAAACATTTTTAAGCATAAATGCTTGATGTGTTCATTACAGGCAACCTGACAGCAGGTTGGTCCCTCTATTGGACTTGAAGAGTGATCCCTGGTTGAGGGAATGATCACCAGATCTTATTATGAAGCTTTTTTTTCCCTTTCAGATGAGCAGTATGGGTCTGATGTCTTGATCTTTGGATGTCCTGGTGTTTTAATAATGTTTCATTCAGTGTTTTTAATATCCAGATTCTAACATTGGCTACTGCAAAATGGTGACTTTAAAATTCTAGCTTTACCTTTTTAAAATAATAATTTATATTGTTTTATGAGTGTTGTATGTGCAACCATGTGTTTGTGTGGTGCCTGCACAGGGTATAAAAAGGCATCAGATCCCCTGGACTGGAGTTACAGATAGTTGTGAGCTCTTCTGTGGGTGTTGAGAACTGAACCCAAGTACTCCTCAAGAACAGCAAGTATTCTTAGCTTCTGACCCATCTCTCCAGCCCTCCATTATACCCCTTCATTACATGCATGTGTATGCATATGCACATGTATGAAAAGAATTTCTGTCTGAGGAAAGTGGTTTTTAGCAGCTGTGTAAGTGATAGGTCTCTTTTCATTATAAGTGCTCAGTGGAAAGAAGCCTGAATATCATCTCTAGATCCCATCCTAATTAACTAACTCTCCAGATCACGTTGATTAGAAACAAAATGCATACAGTTTGCTTTAAAGCATATTAATTGCCCAAGATTAACTCTGAAAACCTTTTCCTTTTTATTCTTGAGTGTTTTAAGAGAAGGCCTTACTTTACAACCCAGGTTTTTTCCTGGTCTATTTATTCGTCGTCAACCTCCCAAATGCTGGGGTTATAGGCCTGTGCTACAGCTCCTAGCTTTAGCCTATATGCTGAATTGTAGAGTAATTGAGATGGTTAAGGAAATCAGTTTCCCAAGTACATCTTACTTTTTGGGGGGTGTGCTGGTAGGTAGAGTTATGTGTCCCTGGCTAGGCTGGAGCTTTCTATGTGGACCAGACTAGCCTCGAACTCTCAGAGAGATCAACCTTCCTCTGCTTCTTGAGTGCTGGGATTAAAGGCGTGTGTCACCATGTTTGGTTACATCTTATTATTTTTGTACTTTAAATTTAGTCACAGCCACAGAATAACATAGAGATGTTATTTCATCACTACAGTTAGTTGATAAGAAAGGAAAAAATGTTAATAGATATTAAAATAGAGAGCAGTATTACTTTTTGGCCTAACATAAAATAATTAAAGCAATGGAATTTGTTTTCTTTTGAAAACGCTGAACTTGAAATATTTACATAAAGTGGTAATTTTTGTCCTCTCTAGTTTTATATCTTAAACATTATTGAAAACTTAGTTTTCTTTGGTTTCATAATTAGTTGTGAAGTGAAACTATTTTCTCCCTACATTGTCAAATGTTTATGATTGTAACTTTGCTTTTCAGCTTGTGATGACCAGCCTACAATCCATTCTTGAAAATGTGGATACACCAGAATTACTTTGCAAATGTGTTAAGTGCATTCTTTTGGTGGCTCGATGCTACCCTCATATTTTCAGCACCAATTTTAGGGTGAGTTTCTTATTCCCAATTTATTCCCATCCCACCTGTTTTTGATAGTGGGATGATTTTGTGAAGTGGGGGCATCAGATAGTAAACAAGCTTCTTAGCCTTTGAATATAATCAGTGATGTTTTAGAAGAAAGGGGTTAATTGTTGCAGTAATATCACAACAGGGGTGATGATGACAATGATGATAATGTTTTTATAAAAAAGTAACAACTGCATTTTTTCCCCTGACATTAATACCTTTGGTATAGAAGAGAAAACATTGCCTCAGTCTCATGACTACAGTTTGTTTTTTTCCTGCCTCTCCAACTCCCATGTCAGGTAGATTGAACAGCTTTTTCTAGGGTCTTTTAATGTGATGTGATCTCCCTGATGACATAGCAGTAAAACCTTAAAATGACTGGCCTCCTCTTTTTGTCCCCATCAAGGATACAGTTGATATATTAGTTGGATGGCACATAGATCATACTCAGAAACCCTCCCTCACACAGCAGGTATCTGGTAAGTCTTAGCTTATGTCAGCCCTGTAAATACTGTGCAAAGAAGTGTTGGTCTGACCTAGCAAAAAGGGTACTTCAGGAAGATATATTAGATATATAAAATATATAAGTGAATGTCACTGGGTAGCTCTGTTGATCTTCAAAGCAAAAGTACGTAGTAAATAGGTTAGGAGAAATCCAGATTACAGTGTTGCACTGTGAAAGAATTTAAAGACAATATCCGAAGTTGTCTATGTTTAGCAAGAAAGTCAAGAGGTTGGAATACCCTGAAACCTAGAAGATAAGATTCTGGTTTTTTGTTTTGTTTTTTCTTTTCTTTTCTTTTTTTTTAAATGTGCATTAGTTTTTTGCCATGGGTGTTAGGTCCCCTGGAAGTGGAGTAGTTATAGACTGTTGTGAACTGCCATGTGGGTGCTGGGAATTGAACTCAGGTCCTCTGGAAGAGCAGTCAGTGCTCTTAACCGCTGAGCCATCTCTCCAGCTCCCATTTATTGTTTTTATTGTTGCTTTTATGATCATTTTAAATGAGCCACAAACAATTGGATGATTGTCATCTGTGATAGAGAACAAATGATAATTCAACTTGTTTGCACACACCTGCTTGTTCCACATGGTACAGTTTCTCTCCTCTGAATCTTTGGTATAATAAGTTTTGAAAAGTGTATGCCAATTCGAATGGATGGTGTTATTTCTGCCATGAAGTCAAATGAACAACATCATGGCCTGGGATAGAAAGCTAGATTGATAGTACATTTTAAGTTGTGTGTGTGGGGGTGGGGTGGGGTGGGTGGGGTGTGTGTGTGTTGGGGGGGTTGGTGGGGTAACATAGATATTAAATCTGATGAAAAATGATACAAGATTTACAAACTGATTTCTGAAGGATGTGAATTTCTATAACATTAAAAGAGGCTTGATTAATCACCAGTGTGCTTTTTAGTGGCAGTTCTAATGGTACAATACAGGGCATGTTTTAAGACTAAATAGCTGGAAAGCAGGGTTCATTTTTACTTTTGGTAATCCCTCCCACACCTTTTTCCCCCCTGTCTCTTCAAAATTTCTTCCATGATGTCAAGGGTGGTTGCAGAGTTTGGAGCCATTTTGGGTAGCTGACCTTGCATTTTCTACCACTCTTCTTGGTCAATTTCTTGAAGACATGGAGGCATATGCTGAGGTAAGTTGTAGAAAGCCAAGTTATAAGCACAATTAGATTTATTTTACAGATAATTAAGATTGTCAGACATTTAAGCAGAAATTATACGATTATTGAGATTGTTTTTTTAATTTATTTTATTTTTGCTGTTTTTAAGTAACCAGAAAGTATATGCCTAATATTATGCAAAGTTTAAATGTTCTTGATAGCAGGTATTTATCTTAAAGGCAAATCCTATAGTTCATTCCTATTTTATTTTATTTATTTTTGTTACCAAAGGTCGATTGATATAATTTAGAACTGAAAAACACCCCTAAACATGCAGGCAGGCCTCGAGTATTCAGAGGCTCTCATATCATGGTGTGGAGGACAAGCCTTGACTTTATTCCACTGATGCAGCTGTGTGTGAATGTGGCGGCTTTCAGGGGGCTTCCTGCAGCCTTTGCCCTTGCTGCTGGCCCCACTGCTATGGCTTAAGCCTTTGTTGTCTTCATGGAAGTGCCATGGTTCCTGTTTGGCTGTCCGTATACTCAGTTTGCTTTAGTTCTTTGCTACTTCTAGTCAGAATTTGTTCATTATTCTACCACTTTCATCACTGATGTGCTTGTTTGCTTTCTTCAGTAAAAAAAAATAACAGAATATTATTTTCATATTTTTCTTTTGTCCCTTGAGACATACAGAATGCCGGTCCCCCCTTACCTATAGAGATTAATCTTTCAAAAACTACCCATTTTCATAGATAGAGACACTTCCCTTAGGCATTTTTAATACTGCTTCTCTTTCTCTCTTTTTTTTGGGGGGATACTTAATTATTTATAGAAATATGTTAATTCTAACACCCAATCTTAATAATTCTCTTTGGGTACATTTTATACTTTCAATTAGATTTTAAGTCTGTAGAGTAGGTCTTCAAATTTCTAACCCCTTTCCTTTCTCAGTGCATACTAGTAATATATTCTTAATTTGTTGGTCAAAAATTGTAAGAATTTAGTAGAATACAAATTTAGGAATGCCAAAACTTTGGTGTGCCTTTTGTACTTATACAACAATATAATAGATGCATAAGAATTTGTTTTTTCCCCAACATCTACTGTATTGGTGCAGATCATTTCCATAATTTCCCTGGTTTTGTGTGGAATGGTTTATAGAGAACTTTAGGCATATGGAGTCCTATGTTTCCTTTTTTAGGCTAAAATTTCTCTTAATTGATAATCTTTTCTAGGGCCAGGTGTGGTTGAACACACCTTTAATTCCAGGACCTGGGAGGCAGAGTTAGGCAGATATCTGTGTGTTGGAGGCCAGCCTGTTCTACATATTGAGTTCCAGGCCAGCAGGACTGCTTAGTGAGACCCTGTTTTTACAAAACAAAACAAAACAAAAACCTGCTAAAATTAAGTGACTTAAAGTATTGGAAGACTTATCGGATAAGTCTTTGCTACTCCAGAGGCTGAGATAAGAGGATCGATGGAGCCCAGAAGTCTTGGCAACATAATAGACTCTTTCAAAATAAAGTGTTGGGGGTCGGGGAGAGGAGATTAAAAAGAAATAGGAGCTAGAATGTAGCTCACTACAGAGCCCTTGCCTAGTATGTGCAAGGGCTTGGGTTTGATGATTGGTTACCAGCTTATAGCAATAAAGCCAAAACAAACCTCAGTGTACTACTGTTTCAATAAGAATGTTGTATATTTACATCTAGGACCTCAGCCATGTGGCCTCAGGGGAATCAGTGGATGAAGATGTTCCTCCTCCATCAGTGTCATTACCAAAGCTGGCAGCACTTCTCCGAGTATTCAGTACTGTGGTGAGGAGCATTGGGGAGCGCTTCAGCCCAATTCGGGGTCCACCAATTACTGAGGCATATGTCACAGATGTAAGTGTCTTAAAAGCCAGGTTGTGTTGTAAGGGCCCTCTGTACCCAGTGAACTATATTAACCTTTTGTATTAAATGTGTTTGTGTCTGTTTACTTCCTTATTTAGAAAAGTAGGGAAGTCTTCTTATCAACCACCATCCTCACCCCACCAAGAAAGGGCCACTCTGAATTCTTACACACCCTTGACATTTCTTTAAGGAGTTCCTTCACAGATGCATGTATTTTTATTTTTATATTCTTTGGTACTGGGGTTGAACCTAGTGCCTTGTATAGGCTTTATTCTCACCTGCACCTTATAAAGCACCAAACTTTTCCCTCAACCTGCACTTACTATTTTTAATATATAATTTTAAAACTTTAAAATTAGTACTAACTTTTCTTTAAAAATTGAGTCTCCTTTTAGCTTTCAGCACAATAAGAATAATACATAGAGAACGTATCAGAGATCATTTTCTTGGGTTGATTGTGTAGTTTGTAGTAGAACCTTTCCTTGCATGGAAACCCTGAATGCTATCCCTACTGCTTACTGCAGTGAAAATAAACTGGTCATTTTCTTTGAGCATGACAAGATGAAACTCAGGAGTCACATGATTATATATTCTTTGATGTAAAAAAAAATGCAATTTTAAAATATCAGCCTGAAGCCAGGTATGAGAAGTGACCAGAGTACTGCATTTGAGTGATCAATGCATGGTGTAGTTTAGCAGAGAGAAATGAGCCCTGAGCAGTGCTTTGGAGTGAGGAGGGAGATGCATGTGTGGCAGCCAGGGAAGACGTCTACATGACTGAAGTGGTCAGGCACAGTGCCGGCTTTTTAGGAACATAAATAACTTTGGACACATTGCTAGATGAATAAAGTATTGTGTAATCCTTGTTAAGGTAGGTGTGTACTAGAGCAGAAGTATCAGATTATATATATATATATATAACTAAGCTTGTATGTTGATAAAGAAATCTTTAAAATGGCTTCATTTCATTTCTTTCTTCCCTTTTTATTACTTAAAAGGTTGTTATTTGAAGAGTGAAGTAAAGACAGTTAACTCAAATGCAAAACAAAAGGAAAGGATCATAAACTTTCTCAGAATAGTTACATTTTAAATATGTTATGAAGGCCTTCAATTTTGGCTTTTGTGAATAGCATTAATGAAACTTACATATTTAAAAGACAACTCACTGGGTATTATTGATTGATTGTTATAAATCTGTGATACTTTTTAGCATGAACTTTTCCATTTTTTAAAAATGTTATTTGAAATTTAGTACATAAATACTGTTGCAATTTAATGATTTCTGTGTATGTATATATGTCGGAAATTATCTGGTTTTTATGATCATTAATTGGATTGTGCACATCAGGAATTCTTATCCTGAGAAAGAACTTCTAGGACTCAATGGTAGAGTACTTGGCTACCATGGTCATTGATACACAAACTTTACTATTAGCTTAAAGCAACTTTAGTATTTATTTTGAAAAGATTGTTAAAAATCCAACATCTAGCTGAGTGGTGGTGATACACGCCTTTAATCTCAGCAATTGGGAGGCAGAGGCAGGTGGATCTCCATGAGTTCGAGGCCAGCCTGGTCTACAGAGTGAGTTCCAAGACAGCCAGGACTGTTACACAGAGAAAGTGTCTCGAAAAACCAAAACCAAATACCCCCAAAACTATAAAAACGAATTGACCAGCCAAATAAACAAAAAAATCCAAGATCTGCATTTAAGCAGATGTGATCCTGACATTTCTAAGTGTGCTAAGTTGTGGTGTATATCAGTAATTATAAAGATACTAAACTTTAGCCATTTGATAATTTCTAGGAATAGAGGAAGACTGTAAGTGAACTCAAGGGGGACAAATTCCATTTCTTGTCATGATAGTAGTTTGGAATACTTTTTAGCCAAGATCTTTTTTTATACTGTATTAAAGATGTCCTTATTAGTTACCAAGAATTAGAGAATCAACTGTGACCTGTGTGGAGGTACACATCTGTAAAGACAATCTAGGTTAGCCTTTGTTCCATCTCAATCAAAAAGGAAAAAAAAATTGCCAAACAATAAGACTGTTAAAAAGACAGATAATTTTGAGTTGAAGCTGCATTAAATAGCAAATAGTGGTGTAGAGAAGCTTGTGTTTAAAAAGGTGCTTGTTTTCCCCATTTGCAGGTTCTATACAGAGTAATGAGATGCGTGACGGCTGCAAACCAAGTGTTTTTTTCTGAGGCTGTGTTGACAGCTGCTAATGAGTGTGTTGGTGTTTTGCTCGGCAGCTTGGATCCTAGCATGACTATACATTGTGACATGGTCATTACATATGGATTAGACCAACTGGAGAATTGCCAGACTTGTGGTACCGATTATATCATCTCAGTCTTGAATTTGCTCACATTGGTATGTGAATTACTCCTTCTGTTGTTTTAAATCGTTTTTGTAGTTGATATGGAAGAAATTAAAGAGCTTTGCTTCATGTGTTTTAAGAACGGTTTTGCTTTTATCTTTTTAAGAGTCCATTGATAACTCATTTTTCTAGTTCGGTGTGCTTTTTTTTTGTTATCAAATTGCCTTTAGTGTTTGGTAGCTCACTTTAGTCTTAACTTCTCTGACATTGTATTGATGACATTTCGCACTTTGCCAGAGACTTGCTAGTGCACCTGATAAGTGCTATATGGGAGAAGGTGCTTGACTACTTTCAAAAACCTGCTTATATTTTATTTCTTAGAAAAAAACTAATATATGATTATTTTACTTAATTTCTTTTCCTTTTATTTATTAGCCGTTTTTAACTGCTCCCTTTAAAATATAATGGAATAATGAGTCTTTATACTTAGTACTTAGCTTCTGTAATTAGAAACGCATGTCCTACCTGGCTCACGTAGGCTGTTGATTGCCTCCTCCTGGCACTTGATCCAATTTTAGTATTTTAAAGAACTCCTGGTCCTCCATGGTTTTGCCTTTTTTAAGAATTGCCAACCAGGTGGTGGTGGCGCATGCCTTTAATCCGAGCACTCAGGGAGGCAGAGGCAGGTGGATCTCTGTGAGTTCAAGGCCAGCCTGGTCTACAGAGTGAGTTCTAGGACAGCCAGGGCTACACAGAGAAACCCTGTCTTGGGGGGTTAAAAAAAAAAAAAGAATTGCTGACTATGTAGTCCTTTTATATTGACATTTTTTCACTTAGTAATGTGTATTTAAGGTTATTCTTGCCTTTTTGTAACTTAAGCTTATTTTAAAATTTTGTGTTTTTAGATTGTTGAGCAGATAAATACAAAACTACCATCATCGTTTGTAGAAAAGCTTTTTATACCATCATCTAAACTGCTATTTTTACGATACCATAAAGAAAAAGAGGTATGGAATACATGGATAACAACAAGTGAATTACTTCAGACATTGAAAAGTTGGACTTCTGTTGCTTAGCAGACTATGTCAGTATGAAAGAAACACTTGATATTGAGTATAAAGGGATTATAGTGAACGCTTTAGGTTAATACGTATTATACTAGTACCTTCATGAATGAGGTACCTAATAACCTATTAAGAGTACCCACAATTTACTTTTATTAAATTGATGTTGGTAAATTTATGTAAAGGCAATGAGGCAGATTTATTTCTAAAGGTATAAATTTAAAAGAATTACATGCATTAAAAATAAGGCCGGGCGGTGGTGGCGCACGCCTTTAATCCCAGCACTCGGGAGGCAGAGCCAGGCGGATCTCTGTGAGTTCGAGGCCAGTCTGGGCTACCAAGTGAGTTCCAGGAGAGGCGCAAAGCTACACAGAGAAACCCTGTCTCGAAAAACCAAAA
Source organism: Peromyscus californicus insignis (assembly GCF_007827085.1). Taxonomy (NCBI): domain Eukaryota; kingdom Metazoa; phylum Chordata; class Mammalia; order Rodentia; family Cricetidae; genus Peromyscus; species Peromyscus californicus. The sequence continues at coordinate 85,334,844 of NW_026294562.1, forward strand.
AAAAAAAATAAATAAATAAAAAAAAAAAATTACTAAAAAATAAAAAAATAAAAATTACTAATTACTAATCAGCTGATACTCCAAACTGACTATAGACTTAGGTAGATAGGGGAAAATCAGGCTTAATCTGGTTTTGTATATGTGTTGGTATTGACTTAAAAAAAAAAAAGGGGCCCTGCAATGCTTCTTGAGAAATTTCACATTGGCAATTTTTAGAGCATTCTTTCTTTATAATAAGTCCATAGAGCTTTGTAAAAAGCTCACTGATATATAGGGTACTTAAGGTTGGTCTTGTAAAATGAAGCTTTTGGGTGTTGTGGACTGTGAGTATCTAAATCTTGAATGCTTATCTCCCTAGCATGCTGCATATAATGATTTTTAACTACTTCCTTGAATTTTTTTGTAGGTTGTTGCTGTGGCCCATGCTGTTTATCAAGCAGTGCTCAGCTTGAAGAATATTCCTGTTCTGGAGACTGCCTATAAATTAATTTTGGGAGAAATAACTTGTGCACTAAACAATCTGCTACACAGTCTCCAGCTCCCTGATGCCTGTTCTGAGATTAAACATGAGGCTTTTCAGAATCATGTTTTCAATGTTGATAATGCCAACTTTGTAGTTATATTTGATCTCAGTGCCCTGACTACAATTGGAAATGCCAAAAACTCATTAATTGGGGTGAGTCTTTAATTGTAAAGACTTAGTTATTTATGCATTTTGTGTTATTTTCTGTTTTGAGGCAAGTTTTGCTGTGTGGCCCAGGTGGGCCTTGAACTCATTGTGTTTTTGCTTTAGTTTCCTGAGTACTGACCAGGACTACTGGCATATAACACCACTCCTGACCATAAAGACTATCCATGGTTAAGCCCTTTCCACCCTTTCCTATATCGTTTACTTCTTTTTTGTAGCAGAGTATATATAGACCAGATTAACCTCAGATGCTGAGATTATAGGCATGTATTTTCGTGTCCATTCATAACCTCATATATTTTATTTGTGGGACAGGGCCAGAGTTCAACATTTGGCACCTTTTCCCCCCCCCCTTTTTGGTTTTTTGAGACAGGGTTTCTCTGTGTAGTTTTGGTGCCTGTTTTAGCTCTCACTCTGTAGACCAGGCTGGCCTCGAATTCACAGAGATCCACCTGGCTCTACCTCCCAAGTGCTGGGATTTGCCCTATTGGTACCTTCTTAAATTGCTCTCCATCTTAATTTTTGAGATAGGATCTCTCATTGAACCTGGGCATCACTGATTCAGCTAGTTAGTCTGTCTCTTGAGAGCTGAGATTGCAGATGTATGCCTACTTTATGTGGGTGTTGGGGATCTGAACTTGTGTTTGCGTAGTGAGCACTTTACCCACTGAGCCATCTTCTCAGCCTAGGCTCATATTTCTTTCTCTCTCTCTCTCTCTCTCTCTCTCTCTCTCTCTCTCTCTCTCACTCTCACTCTCACTCACTCTCACTCTTTATTTCTCTCCCCTTCCCCTTCTCTCTCCTAAAACAATAATAAAAACAAATGGGAAGAATTTTCAGCCAGATGTGGTAGTGCATGCTTATAATCTGAGCACCTAGAGGGTGGAGGCAGGAGGATTGTTAAGTTCTAGACCAGCCTGCAACTAGATATTAGTCTGTACAGTGAGACACTGTCAAAAAATGAAAAGTTCTTTACCCCTCCCTGGGGATTTTTATTACAAAATTAATAGTTGTTGGGGGAGAGAGAGACTTTGTGTGTGTGTGTGTGTGTGTGTGTGTGTGTGTGTGTGTGTATCCTCTGATAAGGTGCTCATGTTCCTATAAACAATATTAATAAATTTGTTGGGTCTTAAAAAATAAAGACACACAGTTGAAGTAGAGAGTTTGAGAAGAAAAGGATTAGTAGGGGATCATAGGGTAATGGAGGAGGGGTGAATGTGATCAAAATACATTACATACATGTATGACGATGTCCTAATAAAAACACCTACATATATAGAAACATACCAGGTGTGTGGGGAAGGAAGAAGTTTAGGTATTTAACTAAGTGGCAGAGTCCCAATATTACAAAAAGTAAAATGATAATACTATATTTGAAGTGGCATCATTTTTCACCCACCCACCCCATCCCCACCCCCTGCCGCCTCTTTGATATAGCTGTATAGTTCTGGCTGGTGTAAGACCTAAAGAGATCTGCCCACCTGTGCCCTGCTTCCCAAGTACTAGAATTAAAGACGTGGTAACACATCTGGCTACCTCCCCTGTTTTTGATTTTATAATTACTAGTTTATGTATTTCTTCCTTCTATTGGACCATACAGAAACAATAATTTTAGGAGAGAGAAATGTTCTATAATAAATGATAACATTTCCTTACAAGATGACTCGATGCTTGTGCTTGCTTTCTCTAGCTTGTGTGGTCAGAGTACCCACACTGTCCCATAGATGCCCCTTCTTCTCTGCTACTTTCTCCTTACATCTGAGGCCTGTGGGAAACTCCCTTCTTAATACACCTAATTTTAATTTTTGAGGAATTCATGTCCTATATAGATTGGCAAAGCTTTATGTGTGATGATTTGGCAGTCTGAAAAAGCAATGGGTGAGGCAGGTAGTCAGGTGGAGCATTGCATCTTAGAGGAAAAGGAATGGGTGGAAAAGGCTTAGAGGCAGGATTGCTGGCTTTGTTATTGAGCAAGATACCTTGCCATTTGTAATATGCTAATTGAGGAAATGTAGGCTACTGTATCAAAAGAGTACAAAGGGCTTTGCTTAAACCAAACAGACGTCAGCAAACTGGCCCTTTGCCTCAAATTTAGTTGTGCACCCATTTCTTTCTTTTGTTTTAAATAGCTTGATTGAGGTATACTTAACTATGTATATTCCCTTTGTAAAGAAAGCTGTATTAGACGCAGCCAGCTACTCCTTGTTATGGCTGATGCCTCATGACAGTGGATAGTTGAGGTATTCCTGGATTAAACAGATGCCACTCAGCATAACTTGAGAAACTGATTGCTGGAATACCCTAACTTTGTGTACTAGACAATTTCCAAGTTTCAAACCATCACTTTAGGTTTTCAGTGTCTTAGCACACTTGATTCTAAAGGTAGGTTGTTTGTGTATGCTTGTGTTTGTCTTGGGGGAGCCATAAATATATTTTGTTTTTACCTTGGCAGATGTGGGCACTGTCTCCAACTGTGTTTGCATTACTGAGTAAGAATCTGATGATTGTGCATAGTGACTTGGCTGTTCACTTCCCTGCCATTCAGTATGCAGTGCTCTACACCTTGTATTCCCATTGTACCAGGTACTGTGCTCACAGGTCCTCAGAAGAAAAAAGCAGGAAATGTTTGTTTTTTGAGTTTGTTGTCTTCATGTGATGACAGCTGAAAAGATGGTCTCCACTTTGTCTTTCAGGCATGATCACTTCATATCCAGTAGTCTTAGCTCTTCATCCCCTTCCTTATTTGATGGTGCCGTGATTAGTACTGTAACTACAGCCACAAAGAAACATTTTTCAATTATATTAAATCTTTTGGGAATATTGCTAAAGAAAGATAATCTTAACCAGGACACAAGGTACCTAAGTAATTTTATAAAAATAATACTAATTTCCTAAATTTATTAATTCTTTGTGATTTGAGGCTAAGAAATGTAGATTACAGCTTCATTGTGAAGTACTTGATTGGTTGTTACTTGATTTTTGTGTACCCTGCTAGGCTCTACTTTGGGGAGATTTTCCTGTGGCACTCTGCTGCTTTTCAGAAACAGACTACCATGATGCAGAAAGAAATTTCTCTAGACTTAGCTTTTTCCTTGTAGATTTATCTTACATTTAATTTTGTATTTTTTTGTGTGTGTGTATCTGGAATGCAGTGCTCTTGGAGCCTTGTGGTAGGAGGTTCCCCTGGCACTGGAGTAACAGATTGTTGTGAGCTGGCTGATGTGGGTGCTGGAAACTGAACTTCAGTCCTCTGCAAGGGCAGTGTGCACTCAACTACTGTGCAGTCTCTCCAGCTCCAGCCTTTAATTTTTTTATTACTTGTTGGAAAAATCAAAAGAAAACTGATAGAAGAAGAAAATGTCTTGTGGTTTTTGTTTTTTGTTTTAATATAAAGCCAACTGTTTATTTTATGTTTCAGGAAATTATTAATGACATGGGCTTTGGAAGTGGCTGTATTAATGAAGAAGTCTGAAACATATGCACCTTTATTCTCCCTTCCATCTTTTCATAAATTTTCCAAAGGCCTTTTAGCCAACAGTAAGAGACTTACGTTTTAATTTTGTTTACCCTTTAAAAGAGAATATTGGTTAATGGGAGAATGTAGTTACAGCATCCTACCATGAAGTGAGTAGTCCCTATTTTAATGCCATATATAGTAGTCGTGATTATTTTTCATTCTTACTATTTGAAAAGTAATTGAAGTATTTGTCAAATTTTCAACCTTATATTAGTTTATTCTATGAACTTGAAAGTTTTTTCTTAGAAGAAAGTTTATATGCAGAGTGGTTAACTTGAATTTTGTTGAATATTAATTTCCTAGGTGTTTCTGCCAATGAGGAGTCCAGGCAAGAGTAGGATGTAGTCCATGCTTCCTGTTTGATGAGTGAATGAGTGGGTGAGTGAATGAGTGAATAGATGAATGAATGAATGGGTTCAGAACGTTATGGTAGACTGACATATACTTTTAGGGGTGCAAACTGAAAGTAACTTTCCTTTTTAATAATAGCTCTTGTTGAAGATGTGAATATCTGCTTGCAAGCGTGCAGCAGTCTCCATGCTCTGTCCTCTTCCTTGCCAGATGATTTGCTACAGAGGTATGGACCAGAGACCGATTCTTTGACTCTGGCTGAAATGGCATGGGAATGCTACCACACCTGCTTTATTTATTACTTTTTATAGGTGTGTTGATGTCTGCCGTGTTCAGCTTGTCCATAGTGGAACTCGTATTCGACAGGCCTTTGGAAAGCTGTTGAAGTCAATTCCTTTAGATGTTGTACTAAGGTATAACTGTTTTGGTGACTATATTTTCATTACTTTGTAATTGTCTACCATAGGGAAAGATTAATCAACATGTTTAGTGCATTAATTTTACATATTACATGGTACTTCTTAGTGATCAAAGAAATGTTAAAGGATGGTTTTGGAGACCTAGAAAAAAACATTTTTTAATGATCTTTATCATCTTTTAATAAATAGTGTAGAATAATTCATGTAGTACCCAAAATTCATTACTTTTTTTTTTTTTTTTAAAGGCAGGGTTTCTCTGTGTAGCCTTGGCTGTCCTGGAACTCACTCTATAGACCAGGCTGGCCTCAAACTTAGAGGGTGTGGGAACTCAGAGAGTGTGTACCACTGCCACCCAGTGGGTTAGGCTTTTTTTTTTTAAAGGGACTTACTTTTGCTTTGCCTGTGTGTATGTCTCTGTACCATTACTCGTATGCCTGGTGCCTTCTGAGGCAAGACAAAGGTATTGGATCCCCTGGATGTTGAGTTGCACATGGTTTTGAGCTGCCTTGTGGATGCTGGGAACTAAACCTGGGTCTTCTGCAGAGCAAGAAGTACAGCCATCTCTTCAAACCCAATAATTTAGATATTTAAAAGTTTTGGCTTTTGGTTAAGTTGACTTTGGAGCATTTGTTTTGTTTTTGAGATAGGGTTTCAGTTATCCCAAGCTAGCCTCCAACTTTTTATGCAGCCAAGGAAAACCCTAAACTATCAATCCTCTTGCCTTCCTCTAAGGTGCTGGGATTACAGGTGCACATCACCAGGTTGTTTATTCTGTGAGCAAACCTCGGGTTTTATATGTGCTGGGCAAGCATTCCACTGACTAAGCTACATCCCCAGTGCATAACCTCTCTCCTTTTCCTTTTTTATTTTAACTTTTTTTTTTGAGGCAAGATTTCACTTTCTACTCCAGGATGGTCCCAAACTGGCCTTGAACTCAGGATCTTCCTGCCTCCCAAGTTCTGGGATTACGGATATACACTAGCAGTCTCTTTTAAAAAAGGTTTTATTTGTACTTTGTGTGTGTGTGTGTGTGTGTGTGTGTTCCTTGTAGTTGAATTCCTGGAAGCAGAATTAAGTGCATTGTGAGTCTCCTGTGTGGTACTGGGAACTGAACTCAGGTCCTCTGGAAGACCATCAAGAGCATCGAGTACTCTTAACATTCAGCCCTCTCTCCAGCCTTCTGCACCAACAATTTGAGAACCTTTAAGATTCTAAAATTGTGACTTTTGTTGTTGTTGTTGTTTTGAGACAGGGTTTCTCTTTGTAGCCCTGGTTGTTTTGGAACTCATTCTGTAAACCATGCTGACCTCCAACTGAGAGATCAGCCTGCCTCTGCCTCTTGAGTGCTGGGATTAAAGGCATTGGATACTACTGCTCAGCTTTTTTTTTTAAAGATCTGTTCTAATTACATAAACTTAAGGATATCTAGAATTTGCTATCTAGACAAGGGTGGCCTTACACTCATGGATCTGCTTGCTTCTGCTTCCTTAATATTGGGATTAAAGACATGGACCACCACTCCTGTCGTCCTCTATCCATTTTTAAGCTTTAGTTTTATTTTTTGTTTCCAATGAAGTTACAGTACTCCATTTGTAGACTCTGTTAACCTTCCTCCTGAAACATGTTGCATGATGGTGACTTTTCTGTTAACAGCAATAACAATCACACAGAGATTCAGGAGATTTCTCTAGCATTGAGAAGCCACATGAGTAAAGCACCAAGTAATACCTTCCACCCTCAGGACTTTTCTGATGTCATCAGTTTCATTTTGTATGGGAACTCTCATCGAACAGGGTAAGAAAGACTGATTCTTTCATTAGAGAACAGTACTTCTGATTTTGTTTTTGGGGTTTTTTTTTTTTTTGAGACAGGGTTTCTCTGTTGTAGCTTTGGAGCCTGTCCTGGAACTTGCTCTGTAGACCAGTCTGGCCTCCAACTCACAGACGTCTGCCTGCCTCTGCCTCCCAAGTGCTGGGATTAAAGGCTTGTGCCACCACCGCCTGGCCGAGAACAGTACTTTTAAGCCTCCTCTGTAATACACCCAGATTTGAAAAAACATTCATCCAACGTGCCAGATTGGAAAGTAACATTCTTTGGTGGCTCATTTTGATTTTCATCAGCTTTAGATACTGCTTTGAAGATAGCATTTGTAGAAACAAAAATGGGCTGTGTCTTCCACTGGTGAAATGTGATTGATAGTTAACTGATCTGATTGACATTGAATGCTTTGAAGGAGGGTTGGAGATGATGATATTGTCAAGATGCTCAGTTGTAGTGAATGAAATGAAACCCGGCAGTCAAATTGTTATGAACTGTGTACCCAGTAATTCATTTCCACCACACCCCGGCCTGTTCTTAGGGTGCAGTGGTTTCTTTTAGTTAGAAAAATTGGTTCCTACTCCCATTCCCCTTGTACTTGTTTTGATTATTAAGATGAAGTTGTCATTGTCTGTTACATATGAAACTACTTTTCCCAGGAAGGACAATTGGTTAGAAAGATTGTTCTATAGCTGCCAGAGGCTGGATAAGCGTGACCAATCTACAATTCCCCGCAATCTTCTAAAGACAGATGCTGTCCTTTGGCAGTGGGCTATTTGGGAAGCTGCGCAGTTCACTGTTCTTTCAAAGTTGAGAACCCCACTGGGCAGAGCTCAGGACACATTCCAGACAATTGAAGGTAACAATTTGGGCATTCTTTAAACTTTGTGATGCAGATGAGTTTCTAGGCCTTTTAACTTCAGAAACCATGGCTTTCTTATAACTGATAGAGATTTCAGAGGTGTCTTCCCCCCCCCCCCCCCCCCCCCGTACTGTTTACTAAGTAATTTCTAGACAGGACTTGTAGGATGAGGTTTTATTAAATAATTACATTTGCAATGTGGGTGTCTGTTTTTGTTCAAAAGCTTAGGGGATGCATATGGAACAAACATTTCCCCCCCTAAATGAGAGCTATTTAATCTTTGATTTTTGTTTTATTTTAAATTGATGAGTATATAAATAGAATAATTGGTAAATTGATTTATTAAGAGTTGTCTCTGATTCATAGTGTTGCCTCCTTTGTTTTCAGGTATCATTAGAAGTCTTGCAGCCCACACACTAAACCCTGACCAGGATGTTAGTCAGTGGACCACTGCAGATAATGATGAAGGCCATGGAAGCAATCAACTTAGACTTGTTCTTCTGCTTCAGTATCTGGAGAACCTGGAGAAATTAATGTATAATGCCTATGAGGGATGTGCAAATGCGTTAACGTCACCTCCCAAGGTTGGTGTCCATGGAATATAGTGGTGCTTTGTAACAGATTCATTGTGAAACATGGTGGGATGTACAGGGCTGAGATCACAGTAACCATGTGTATTTATTTTATATGTATTCAAGGCGTCTTCACCGTAATTTGAAGCAGTCCTGAGTTCTTTCCCTTTTTTCCTAAAGGTCATTAGGACTTTTTTCTATACCAATCGACAAACTTGCCAAGACTGGCTTACTCGGATCCGCCTGTCCATCATGAGGGTCGGATTGTTGGCAGGTCAGCCTGCTGTGACAGTGAGGCATGGCTTTGACTTACTGACTGAAATGAAAACAAATAGTCTATCTCAGGTAAGGTGCTCCATTGGGAATACATTTTAACTGTAGAAATTAGGGGTTGGTCTCTCTGATGGAATTCAATCTACAGATAAATTTAGTTCTTTTTCAAGGCTTTTTATCCAATATCTTACAAAACTAATGACTTTTCCAGGCACTTTTCTACATCTAATGTCTTAAAAATATGAAGTTTTTAAAGACTAGGACTTTAGGAATAATTGTAAGAAATTTGTCTGTGGAACACATTCTTAGAGTATTTGGGAAAGTTCTTAATTTAATTAGGTTTAGAATAAATAAATGGAATCCAAAGCAACAGAATTCTTACTCCTTAATAAATGTTTTGTGATGATTTTTAAGCTAAGCTAAGTACTGTGAGAATAATTGTTAAATGTCTACAGATTGTGGCCAGTAGCTATAAGTTCGGTAGAGATTTGAGTTTCAGTGGTATTGAGGTCTGTGACTAATCTTTCTGCCTGCTGTTTCCAGGGGAATGAATTGGAAGTAACTATCATGATGGTGGTAGAAGCTCTGTGTGAGCTCCATTGTCCTGAAGCTATACAGGGAATTGCTGTCTGGTCATCTTCAGCTGTTGGTAAAAACCTTCTCTGGATTAACTCAGTGGCCCAGCAGGCTGAAGGGAGGTAAGTTAGAAGGAAAGCAATGACTGATAAGATTTTTATGTTCAAATCCTTTGTCATGTAAAATAATGAAAATAGCCAGCGTATTTTGAGGATTGAAGCCTGCTATAATCACTTTAGTAGGGGGCATCTTTCATTTGTTTTTTGATTAGCAGCCATACGTGAGTGCTTCACTTAAATAGGAGGTATGAGAAATCATACTGGAAAACAAGTTCTTTCAGTTTCATAAGTGGTTTTAAATGATTTTGATTGAAAACTTTCCACATTTGGCTCTGGTGTACTACTGTATGTTGCTAGAGTGTTTGCTCACAACTCTGTCGATGCATGTGCATGCCTAATGTAAGTTTAAGTAGTTCTTAGGAATTTGGAGAGATAAATAACCACTTAAATTTTGAAAGCTATATAACCTGGTGCCTGTATGTTTTGGTGTGTCTAAAGCTTTATTTTCTTATTGTGGGTAGTTTCTTCCTCTGCTATAGAAACAGTAGTCTATCTACAGAGCTTTATGGCTTTTCTACTCACCAGTATTCTAAAAATATTTTGGCATGTTAAATATAATGCAGTCTGATTTTTAATGGACATCATTACTTCTTTCTGAGTGTATGATAATTTGACATACTTTACTATTGGACATCAAAGTAGTTATCAGTAGTGTCCACTAGTTGTTTTATACTCAGACTGGGTGTGAGGCAGAGGTAGAATTTCCCCTTCCAAATAACTGACTCTTTGTCCAGGTACAAGTCAGGTAATTTATTCTCTCACCATTAATTTTTTTAGAAAGAGATGCATTTGAGTAATTTTAAAAAATAAGACTTGCTTTAATTTGTATTTAAGGTTTGAAAAGGCCTCTGTGGAGTACCAGGAGCACCTTTGTGCCATGACAGGTGTTGATTGCTGTATCTCCAGCTTTGACAAGTCTGTTCTTACATTGGCCAATGCCGGACGTAACAGTGCCAGCCCCAAACACTCTCTAAATGGTGAGCATTCAGTGTTTACATTAAAAATGCCAAAGGTACAGTTCGTTTGTGCAGATAAACTTACCGTATGTTTCTAGGAGTCAGTGATCTATGAAATATTTACAGTTGTTCTCAGTTTCTGTCTTCTTTCTTAATAAAATACCTTTCAGGTGAATCAAGGAAAACTGTGCTGTCCAAACCAACTGATTCTTCCCCTGAAGTTATCAATTACCTAGGAAATAAGGCGTGTGAGTGCTACATCTCTATTGCCGACTGGGCTGCTGTGCAGGAGTGGCAGAATGCAGTCCACGACCTGAAGAAGAACACCAGCAGCACTTCACTCAATCTGAAAGCCGATTTCAACTATATCAAGTAATGGCTGCATCTAGTCAGCATCCTCTGCCCTGTCGATAAGTAGTCTTCCTCTGTGGTGGCAAACACTAAAATTGGTCATATTTACAACAGGAAACCAGCAGTGGGGCAAGGAAGGAGTCTGCTGTGTGGGAAGATAGACTCATTATACATAAAGAGGCACTGCTGTAGAGAGGCTCACACAGGACAGCTGTGTTTCTGAACTACTGTTAAATATGTAAAGAAAGTTTGTTTTAATGGTGAGAGTTTGTGAACATCTATAAGTTTTATTCTTCGTTCTTCTTTAATTAAGCATCTCAAAATTGAGGATTTACTGCATTCCAGACACATGACTTGGGGCAAAGCTCATCAGAATTGGTTTACTGTCCTTGCCTTCCTGGTAACTGAACACATAATCTTTGGGAAGCATCGGGTATAGTATAGCAGGAAAAAATACACTGCTTCTGACTCTTCAAAATACAGAGTGAAGACATAGGAGAAAAAGCCCTGACAAAGGATTAAGTAGATTTGTCTTTTCGGTGCCTCAAGGAAAGCAGTAAAAGTTAGGCATAGACAGTTAAGGATAGCTGTAGTAGATGGCGTGAGAGCAGAAGAAATTAAAGTCTTAAGTTTAAAGTTTTTTTTTGTTTTTTTTGTAGAGGGGGAGATGTTTAGTCAACAGCCGAAAGTATAGAACTGTAGAGTACAGTATGGACATGGGGAGCCTGCTACCAGAAAATTTAATACATATTAGACATGAACAGTTCATCAGCAACCAGTGCTTAACTCTAACCTGAGAAACAACTGATTATACTGTTGTAGTTGGAGCAGAAATGGGGTAAGCCAGCTGACGAACATTTCCATTGCTACTTTCAGACCTAGTGAGAAGAAAAGGGACTCAGTGAAAGGATCAGAGCTAGTGGTGGTGGTGTAGGCAATAATGCCAGCCCTAGAAAAGTGGAGACAGGAGGATGTTCATCTACTTATAGAAATGAGTTCCAAACCAGCTTGTCTGAAACAAGGAAAGAGAGTGTCTTTAGTAGAGATGGGGCAGAGGAGAAGTGTGGAGCTAGTATGAGTGAGGCCTCTCATCTTGGCATTGGAATGCCAGGGTCATGGAAAATGGCTGCAGAAAAGGAAGTAGTTGGAATTCTTTTAGGGAAGGTAAATGAGTTTTATAGAAAACAAAGGGTTGGGAGATGTCTCAGTGAAAGAGTCAGGGCTAAGGTACAAAACTGAGATGAGGGCTGGAGAGATGGCTCAGCAGTTAAGAGCACTGGCTGCTCTTCCAGAGGTCCTGAGTTCAATTCCCAGCATCCACATGGTGGCTCACAACCATCTGTAATGAGATCTGGCACCCTCTTCTGTATATATAATAAATAAATCTTTAAAAAGAAAAACAAACAAAAAAAACTGAGATGATAGGAGACTTAGAGGAAAGTGTACAGGCTCTCTGTGGAGTGAGAGGCCAGCTGGTGGGATTCAGTGGCTTGGGAGAGAGCAGGTGTTGAAAACATATTGTAGAATCTACTGCCAGTGTATTAACAGGCCCATAGAAAGAGGAAGGAGACACAGAGAGGTGAGCAGGCTCAACTGATGGTCATGTCTAGTACTTTCCTGATTGCCACTCCAGCTGTAGTGTTACTGAGATGGGAGCCACATCAAGATGAAATGGTATTTGGCCTCTAAAAACCATTTCTTTGGACAGCTGTTCTCTTCTAGTGCTTGTTCTTCCCATATCACCAAGGTTACACAGGGCTGGTGAGGCCTAACACAAGCTGATGGGCATTTTAATTACAGGTCATTAAGCAGCTTCGAGTCTGGAGAGTTTGTTGAATGCACTGAGCAATTGGAATTGTTACCAGGAGAAAATATTAATCTGCTTGCTGGAGGTTCAAAAGAAAAAATAGGTATTTGAGAACAGTTTTAATTTTTTTTCATGACAAGTTTCTTAAACCTTTGGATAGTTTTTGTTTACTAGGAAATCTGTAAGTTTCTGTATATTTATTTGGAGTCCTACACTATGTGAAACAACACATTTAGTTAGGGTTGTGCTATTAATAGTTGATGAAGCAAATGAAAAACGGCTCAGTTAGAATCAAACTGGGCGGTGGTGGCGTATGTCCTTAATCCTAGCACTCTGGAGGGAGAGGCTAGGTGGATCTCTGAGTTCTTGCTGTTACCCAGAGAAATCCTGTCTCAAAACAAACAAACAAAACAACAGCAACAACAACAACAACAAACTAAACTGAGAAAAGGTGATATTGAGACTTTTAGATTGATGTAGACATTTAGTTGAAAAAGCACAAAGCAGTTTTGGGCTACTCAGTTTCCTTAATTTCCATCTTAATGATCACACTGTATACTGCTGTTTTGGCATTCAGAGGTCTGCTGTGCAGATCAAGGTTTGCCTCGTGGAGAGTAGGATGCATTATGTAAACTCTCAAGTATTTCTACAGAGAGCTGTAAAAACCAACCAGGTTCATTCTTGATGTGTGTATGACTAAAAAGGCATTCACTGTTGGCTTTTGTAAGTCAAGATGTGCAGTATTGTTTCCATGTAATTGACCTTTTCATTTACATTTTAGAAAAACTGTGAAAATTTTAAAATGATAGGCGAGTCATTTATTTTAAAACTAATTTTCTTTTCTGAAACTTTGATTTTTTTTTTTGTGTTTTTGGAACTCAGTATGTAGACTTGATCTGAATTCATGAGATCCTTCTACATCTACCTTCTGGATGCTGGGGTTAAAGACAGATTCCACTATACTTGGCGGTTTTGGTTTTTTATATAAGGTGTTAAATTATTGGCTTAGCCTGTTGAAGTGTACTTATATCTGAACTTAATTTCAAGTCTATAATATATTTGACTCATCTTAAAATTACTTTTTTTTCCTGTTATAAATGAATTAGGCTACTTAGTTAAATAATTACCAATAAGCTTGAGATTGAGGAGCTAGCTCAGTCACTAAAATGCTTACCACACAAACTTGAGGAGCTGAGTTTAATCCATAGCATCTGTGTCAAAAAGCCATGTATGGTGGTATATGCTTGTAATCCCAGTGCTAGAGCGGTAGAGTAGACTGGCCATTGAGAAACTGTCTGGAAAAAAAAGATGGATGGTAATAGAGAAACAATACTGGAAGTTGACCTCTGTCCTCCTGATGCACATATGGTGCACACCATTAAATAAATAAAAATGTGAGCTTAAATTTCATAAACTAAAGTGGAGGAAAACCTCACTGAAATGGTTACATCCTTTATAGAGTCAAGTTTTGAATGTAAAAAGAAGGGGGAAAGTAGGTTTCTTACCAGTATGTGCAGCTCTAAGAGCAGGTGATTCTTAGAGGCATGAGGTATAATTTTATGTTACATAATGCTGTTTACAAAGCTATCTGAAATGTCTAGCTATCTGAACTTAATAAAAAGAAGGAAGTATTCGTTGGTGATTATTACTTTTTTAAGTATTGCCAAAATATGTTAATACTTTCGTACATTAAGAACAAATTGACTTAACACAATGTATCTGACTTTAGATATGAAAAAGCTGCTTCCTAACATGCTCAGCCCAGACCCACGGGAACTTCAAAAATCCATTGAAGTCCAACTGTTGAGAAGCTCGGTCTTTTTGGCAACTGCTTTAAACCATGTGGAACAAGATCAGAAATGGCAGTCCTTAACTGAGTGAGTCATAAGTGTACATAGGCAGGCAGCTGCATGGGGTACTAAGATTGAAACTGCAGATTTGTAGAAACCTTTAAAAGCAAACGTCTTGTTTTGCTCATAATCTACTCTAGAGCAGGCTGCTTTCCTTACTGTCACCCCTGATTTTTTGATGCCAAATGGTAGTGCCTTAGCCACTTCATATTAGTGGCTGCAAGCTTAAGAATCTTGTTAATTAATTTCTTTCAGAAATGTGGTAAAGTACTTGAAGCAAACCTCACGCATTGCTATTGGACCACTAAGACTGTCTACGCTAACAGTGTCACAATCATTGCCAGTACTGAGTACCCTGCAGTTGTACTGCTCATCTGCTCTCGAGAACACAGTTTCTAATAGACTGTCCACAGAGGTGTGTAGATTGTGTGTGTATGTTACTTTTCTTTAAAATTTCTTTTTATTTTAGTTTATGTGTATGGGTGTTTTGCCTGTATGTGTCTGTGCACCACTTACCTGTCTGGTGCCCTTAGAAGCCAGAAGAAGGCATTAGATCCCCTAGGACTGGAGTTACAGACAGTGTGGGTACTGGAAATTGAACCTGGGTCCTTTGAAAGAGCAAAAGTGCTCTTAACCACTGAGCTATCTCTCCAGCCCTGAAGTGTATTTTTTTGTAAGTATTCTCTACGTTAAGCATTAATACGTTAGTATAAATCAAAGACCTCATTTTCTCAGTTTTTAAAGTAGAATTTGTAATTGGGTAAGATGAACTCAAATCTAAAATGCATTTCTAGACAGATTTTCACTTGAGGTAGTATAGGGCAAATGGAAGAACCTAAGGTTTTGACTAATTGCTGGATCTTGGTTTTTCTTTTATGTAAAGTTTGGATTTCACTCATACCTTTCCTCTCTCTTAATAGAGTAAACTTCAACTGTCAAGAGGACCCTTGCAAAGGACTTGCAATCCTTAAGAATTATAGGATAGTTTATATGCTATAATTTAGAATCGATAGTTTAATGCTTTTCTGCAATTTTGGTTTATAGTAAATATACGTTTTTTTACAGATGTACTTTATTAGTAAATATACTGACAAATTGTACTTAATATTCTGAATTTATTTAACAAAGCAAAGGTTTTCTGTTTGGGTGTGTCTTAGTTTCTTTTTTTATTGCTCTAATGACATACTGTGACCAAGAGAGCTTATTAAAGAAAGTGTTTAATTTGGGGCTTATGCTTTCAAAGGATTAGAGTTCAGGATGGCAGACCAAAGGTGTGGCAGCTAAGACTTTATGTTTTGATCTCCCAAGTTGGAGGCAGAGAGAGAGCAAAAGACACTGAATGTCTTTTGAAACCGTAAAACCTGCCCACATTGATTGACTCTCCTCCTTCAACAAGACCACATCTCCTAATCCTTCCCAAATAGTTCTACCAGCTAGGGAGGGACCAAGTTTCAAATACATGAACCTTTGGGGACCATTCTTATTTACACCAGCACAGGTTGGAAGAGACATGGTGGAAGGTTGTACGGAAGTTGGAATAGATCTAAAGGCTGTTGTCTCTTTTGAGAGACGGTTCAATACAAGTCTTTGTCTCTCTGCTGCCAGGACTGTCTTATCCCACTCTTCAGTGATGCTCTTCGCTCATGTAAGCAGCATGATGTGCGGCCATGGATGCAGGCATTGAGATACACCATGTATCAGAATCAGCTGTTAGAGAAAATTAAAGGTAATGATCTCTCTCTCTCTCTGATTCTTTACATAAACGTGGCTGCCCTAGAACTTACTATGTAGACCAGGCTGGTCTTGAACTCACAGAGATCCACCTACCTCTTCCTCTGAAGTACTGAGATTAAAAGCATGTGCTACCTCTTGGCCTCATTTCCCTTTTCTTAAAGTTAGCTTTACTGAAATGTAAATTATACATTTAAGTATACAGTTTGGTTTGTTTTCTCCCATCTACCTCTATGTACCCACCAGTACAGAGAGGATTCAGAACATTTCTCTCAGCCTAGAATGGTTAACATTGTCCCTGTCTCAGGCTTCCTATCCCTGTAAATTAGACTTATGTTTGCTGATGTTTTCACATAAATGGAATTATGCTGCATGCTCCCATATCTGGCATCACTAGCTTACATGATATTTTTAAGGTTCTCCCATGTTAATTTGTCAGTAAAATGGTCCTTTCTTTATCGTTTAGTAATATTCCACTGTATGATGTGCCACCATTGGTTTATTTCTCCATTTGTTGGTGGGGGTTTCTTCTCGGTCTTTCTAATCAGGTAGCTAAGTATGAAGCAGCTATGGACATTTGTATTACTTATTTTCCTTGTTGCTTCAATGTAATATCTGACAACTTTAAGGGAAGAAGGGTTTTTATATTGGCTCATAGTTGAGGTACAGTCCATGGTAAGGGAGATCATGGAGGCAGGAGTATGAGGTAGCTGGTCACATCTGCAGCCAGGAAGCAAAGAAAGTTTAATGCTGGCGCTCAGCTTGCTTTCTCCTTTTAACTCAGTCTGGGACTACAGCCCATAGAACAGTGCCCATACTAGTTTTGGTTTGAGTCTTCCCATCTCAAAAATTAAACATTTCTGGAAACACCCTCACTGATGCACTTAGGACAGAGCATTTCAGACCTGCTTTTCTTTTAATTGATATGAGAATTACCCTACTTTTGAGATGAAATAGATAAAAGCCTTAGCACAGGATGAAGCATAAACAGGGTTGCAAGTACTGCCATCTCTTTTCCTTCCTATATGAAACATTGCTTGAAATTGGAAAGTCAGTAATCTAACATATATTCAGAGATAAAACTCCATTTCCCATCAGTATTATTAAGCAGAGAAAGTCTAAAACAAATAGTTTGTGCCATGTACCATGATTAATGTTAGCAGATAATGGCAAGCAAAAATAGGCCTGTTTTCTTCATTCTTAGAACCGAGATGATTTTAGAGTCCAGGAAAAACTGACACTGGACAATGAGCAGCTGTGTTGAATGGAAGTATATACACAGGCAGCTGAAAGAGCATGTAACAGGGATCCCTGATTTGACCCTAGGAATTAGTAGAAGACTTGAGGAAGAAGTAACATTTAAATTTAAATTTGAGGGTAGAAGTGAGAAGGAAGGTGGGTGACTGCATTAAACAGGTTGGATCTAAAGGTTAGAGATAGTAAAGACACCTTCAGTTTGCTGAAAGAGAGGTAGAGCTGTGTGAGATTGTGGTCAGAGGTCAGTGTAAGGCATCAGTAGAAACTCATTGAGAGGGGCAGTGGGGAGGTATCAGGGTTTTCAAGAAAATTGAAGTTCCAGGTTTACTTGTGTGTGATCACTTCATTTGTAGGGTTGGATTGTGGATTAGAGGAGGCTAAGAAGGAGGCAAAGGAACCAGCTTCCCACTGCTAAGCAAGGTACTTAGGGATGGCAATAAGAAGGGGGAAAAGCAAACTTTGAAGGTAATAGTGTAATTGCCAAGTACCTGCTGAGGTGGTGGGCCTTTCTTGAGAAAGAGTAAACAGGAGAAGGGAGCAGTTTTAAAGAGTGATAGGGAATTCCACTTAACACATATCCCAGGAGTGTAGGTCTTCAATAGACAGGTAGGACTCAGCTCTCTGGTCTGGGCTACAAGTTTAGGATTCATCAGCATTGGTATGGCTTTGGAGCCATAGGATGGATGCCTTGTCTGGGGGACAGTGGAAGAGAACTCGCTAGAGAAGGGGGGTCTGTGGCTTTTTTTGGCCTTTATTCTCTTTTCCTACTGTTTGACCTAGGCTCCTTTCTTCTTTTTCTTTTTTATGTACTGTTTTTTTTTTTTTTTTTTTTTTTTTTTTTACACATGACAAGCATTTAGCCCAGTGATCTATCTTCCCAGCTCCTGAATTTTTTATTATTATTGTTACTGTTACTATGACAAGGTCTAACTCTCTTAGCTGATCTGAAACTCACCAAGTCAACCTCTACCTCCTCAGTGTTGAGATTAATTTTCTTTTATGCATATGAGTTTGCCTGCATTTGTGTATGTGTACCACATGTGTGCCTAGAGGACAGAAGAGGGTGCTATATCCCCTTTAACTGGGCTTATAGGAAGCTGTGAACCATCATGTGGGTGCTGGAAATGGAACCCTCGTCCACAAGAGTAATAGCAAGTGCTCTAAACTGATAAGTTGTCTCTCCAGCCTCTGACCTCAGACCTTTTCTAACAGTTCAGATGTTACAAGGTTAATTTCTTCTAGAGAACAATTTTCATTTTGCTCTACTTGGTTGTGTCACTTCACTTAAATGTTGTTGTAAGCCACACACTGTGCTAGTTGTTGGGGTTTGAGGGTTAGCTCCCTTTGCGGAGGTGGTGAGTAATAGAGTCTGGAGTTAGGTGAGTTGAGAATTAATGAAACGTTTTCTTCTTTCCAGAACAAACAGTACCAATTAGAAGTCATCTCATGGAATTAGGGCTGACAGCAGCAAAATTTGCTAGAAAACGAGGGAATGTGTCACTGGCAACGAGACTGCTGGCACAGTGCAGCGAGGTTCAGCTGGGAAAGACAACCACTGCCCAGGACTTAGTGCAGCATTTCAAAAAACTGTCCACTCAAGGTCAAGTGGATGAAAAATGGGGGCCTGAGCTTGATATTGAAAAAACCAAGTTGTTATACACAGCAGGTTAGTAAAAGCATGTGAGGAAAACTGTATGCATGTTTCTGTGTGTGGTGTAAGAAGCATTTGTAAGTATAAGAAGTGAGTGTAAGAATTATTTCCAGCTTTTGTAGATCAGTGTCCTTCAGTAAGACATGTTTTTCCAAGATTGTTGCTTATCCCTGAATTTATTTTTTTTTTTCCTTTTTGAGGGTGTTGTGTGCCTGCTTATTTGTGTGGGAGTACACAAGTGAGTGTAGATTCTTGTGTGTATGCATGTCTGTTTGTAGGCCAGAGGTTGATAGTGGGTGTTAATTGATATCCATCTCGTATACTGAGGCAGGGTTTTTCACTTGAACCCAGAGCTCACTTGGTTAGGCTAGTCTTACTAGGCAGCTTGTCCTTTGTATCCCTTTTATCCCCTCTAAGAGTGCTGGAATTAGAGACAGTCTGTCATGCCCATCCAGCATTTATGTGGATTCTGGGGATTGAAACTGTAGTCCTTAATGCTTACACATGATAAGCATTTAGCCCAGTGATCCATCTTCGCAGCTCCTGAATTTATTATTATTATTGTTACTGTTATTATGACAAGGTCTAAAACTTCCTTAGTTGATCTGAAACTCACTAAGTCAACCAGACTGGCCCCTACCTCCTAAGTGTTGAGATTAAAGGCATGTGTTGTCATGCCTGGCTGACTTTATGGTATTTTATTTATTTTACCTTAATTTTTGTTATTTTAATGTGTGAGTGCCTACATGTACATATATACACCACAGAATGGGGTATTGGATCCCTTAGAACTAGAGTTGCAGGGGGTATAAGCTGCCTGCTCTGGGTGCTAAGAACTAAACCTGGGTTTCTTCAAAAGCAGCAAGTGCTCTTA
Organism: Peromyscus californicus insignis; assembly: GCF_007827085.1. NCBI lineage: Eukaryota > Metazoa > Chordata > Mammalia > Rodentia > Cricetidae > Peromyscus > Peromyscus californicus. Next base: position 85,354,516 of record NW_026294562.1, read on the forward strand.
ACCTCTAAGCCCATCTCTCTAGACCCTGAATTAATGCTTTTAAAAACAAGAATGAATGAATGAATGCCTCCTCTTGAAATAATTTATATTACTATTAAGGGTAAATTAATGGTTTTGTATGTGTTTTTGTTTGTTTGTTTGTTTTCTATAGGCCAGTCAACACATGCAATGGAAATGTTGAGTTCTTGTGCCATATCTTTTTGCAAGTCTGCGAAAGCTGAGTATGCTGTGGCTAAGTCAATTCTGACTCTGGCTAAGTGGGTCCAGGCAGAATGGAAAGAAATTTCAGGACAGCTGAGACAGGTGTACAGAGCTCAGCAGCAGCAGAACCTCCCAGGCCTTTCTACTTTGTCTAGGAATATACTTGCTCTAATAGAACTGCCATCTGCTAATACGGTGGGAGAAGAACACCCTCGGATTGAGAGTGAATCTACAGGTACGATTTTATTCTTCTGTTAGCTTTAAAAATATTAATTTTGTAAGTGTAAAATCAGTGTTATGCTGGCTGTAATTTGCCACAAAAAATCCAACTACAAAAATATAATACATTGACAGTAACTAGTACTTAATGTCATGTATCCAGCTTTTCATATGTAAGTTCCTTTTCTGACTTAGAGGAGGGTATTTTTGCCTTGATTCATGAAAGAATAAATGTCAGGAGCAGCAGATATGTAGCCCTATCTTGTATTACCTTTGGTTGTTGGAGCACAGAAAGACTCAAGTTTCTTACTGTGTTTGATACTAGCAAAGTTAGTTGGCCAAAAAATGGATGGTTGATTAATCTAAACAAGATTTATTATTTTTATTTTTCTTTCTTTCCTTGTTCTTTTTTGAGGAGGTGAAGGTGCTGGGCACGCTAGGCAGGTGTTACACCACTGAGCTACATCGCCACTTCTTTTTCTTTTTTTCTTTTCTTCCCTCCCTCCTTCCCTCCCTTCCTTCTTTCCCTCCCTCCCTTCCTTCTCTCTCTCTTTCCTTCCTCCCCCCTACCCCCTTCTTTCTTCTTTTCTTTCTTTGATAGAGTCTGGCTGGCCTGGAACTTGCTGTGTAAGTTCCAGGCTGGCCTCAACCTCACAGAGATCTTCTTGTCTTTGCCCAACTTCTGAGATTAAAGGAATATGCCACTACACCCACCTGTTTCTTTTTTGAGATAGTATCTTCATTTCTATAGAACCTAACTGGCCTCACACTCAAAACTTTCCTTTTTTAGTGTTTTAAATGCTGAGTTATAGGCGGGTGGTACCATGTCCACTTGGGTGTGTGTATATACATGTGTGTGTTTTGCTGGGTATAGACTCCTTGTCTAATGCATGCTATACACTTGGCGGGGGGGTATGTGTTTTGCTGAGTATAGACTCTATATGCATGCTATGCAAACTTTTTTTTTTTTTTTTTTTTTACTGACCTACATTCTAGTCAGTTCTGGAGAAAACTAATCTCTTAACTGATAAGGGGAGAATATACCTCCATTTTGTTATCCAGAAGCTTGGAGTTTAAATTACTTAAATTGTATTTTGTTTGTTTGCTTATATTAGTTTTTTTAAAAAAATAATTCTAGTGTATCTGTTAACCAGGTCTTTGATATTCATAAGGGATAGGTCTTAAAACCATGGCATATGAACTCACTAAACAGGCAGTTTTCTCTCTATAAAATGGAAGTGAAGATCTCTGTCTGCCCTGTTGGTCTTTGGTGTACTTATCACCTGTGCATTGTTTTTACCAAATGCTTAAAATTATTCTAAAACAAGATGTAAGACATTCTACAGCACGTCTGACACCTAAGCTATTGCTAAAGATAGTGTTATTAAAGGCATGGGTTTCTCTGCAGATGCTAACATAAGCTGGTGCCTTTTAATATAGTCACTTCGCAGAAAAGTATCCAAATTTGGGCCATAACAAAGTATGTACTGCGATAGTATTGGGCTTATTGCTTGCTTACAAATAATAAAGACTTAACAGGTCAATGAGAACATCACTAAAAGTTAAGAATGTAACTAACACTGAGCTCTTGTTATTTTTTCTGTCATGGCAGTACACATTGGAGTTGGAGAACCTGACTTCATTTTGGGACAGTTGTATCACCTCTCTTCAGTGCAGGCACCAGAAGTAGCCAAATCTTGGGCAGCATTGGCTAGTTGGGCTTATAGGTGGGGCAGAAAGGTGGTTGACAATGCCAGGTATGTATGTTTCAATGTGTGGTTGATATAACACACTGCAAAGTAGAGATATACTGGTTTGGGAGAGTTTTGGTACCTGAAATACTTGATGACTTGTTTATTTTTTTAGTCAGGGAGAAGGTGTTCGTCTGTTGCCTAGAGAAAAATCTGAAGTTCAAAATCTGCTTCCAGATACTATAACTGAAGAAGAGAAAGAGAGAATATATGGTATTCTTGGACAAGCAGTATGTCGGCCAGCAGGAATTCAGGCAAGGAAAACATGATACAGTGGTTTTGGGGGGAGTAGTGTCAAGATTCCTGTTGCAACTCAATAATTTTTTGAGGAAATTGGCTGCTTCCCCACCCCCAAGAAAGGGTTTCTCTTTGTGGTCCTGACTGTCCTGGACCTCGCTCTGTAGACCAAGGTGGCCTCAAACTCAGAGATCTGCCTGTCTCTGCTAGGATCAAAGGTGTGGGCCACCACTGCTGAGCTTGGTAATTGACTACTTTATTAAATAGTGAATGAGGTTTAGGCTGAATTGCAAATAAAAATCTCTCGGTTTTTTTTTTTTTTGTTTTTCGAGACAGGGTTTCTCTGTGTAGCTTTGCGCCTTTTCTGGGACTCACTTGGTAGCCCAGGCTGGCCTCGAACTCACAGAGATCCGCCTGGCTCTGCCTCCCGAGTGCTGGGATTAAAGGCGTGCGCCACCACCGCCCGGCAAATCTCTCGGTTTTAAGATGATACATAATGTCTTTTTCCTAAGATCATAATTTCTTGAAATCAAGTGATTTCTTTATGGTTTTGATGAAAATAGGTGAAGTTCATTTTGTGTAAATTAACTTTCTCTTAATTACTCTTCTGATCTGAAGTTAGGTTCTTGGGCTGGTGGTGTAGTCAGGGAAAAAGCACATTCTTAGTGTATGTGAGCGAGACTGTGTGTTTAATCACCAGAGCTCAGAAAATGTAAATCTCTTTACAAGATTACCTGGGAACTTTTAAAGTATGGCATTGTATGGGAGGTATTCCTCTCCCTTCCCCTGAGATTCTTATGCATGGGCTCTATGCATGTGTGTTTAACATCAATTAAATGACTTGGAGGTATGGGAGTCGGATGAAACTAGGGCTTTATATGTGCTAGTAGGCAAGAATTCCAGTATTCTCTGCCCCTGGTGATTGTTGTAAATTAGCTAACATGGGAAGCAGTGGACTAGGTGAGCTGCACAGTGTTCCCCGCTCCTCAAAGTGTCCTGTAAGTTGTGTAGTTCTATAGCTGTCGAATATGTAGATGCAGTATTCAAAGGTGTGGGTTTTATTTGCAATGCTAAATTCGGCTGACTGAGTTCTGTTCTAGAAATGTACCCATGAGTGTCTGTTAAAGCTATTGTGAGATATATTTACAATATTGTAAATAGTGAAGTGTTTGTTGTTCATGTTCTGTTCTGTTTTTTCACATCCTTTGAACAGATTTTTCTACAGGCAGAATATTATATTGTAGTTTAGAATCATTTAAAATACAGAAAACACAGAAGTCTTTAATCTTTGCCTAAATGCTTATAATCTTATTGGCTGCATTAGTAGCATATCATAAAAAGACACTTACTTAGGGATTTAGTGTATCATACATGAGAAAAATGTTTCCATGTGGTAACCGATCGTGTATCTTTCTTCCTTTTCACCTGAAGTATTCTATGTCCACATTTTCTTTAGGATGAAGATATAACACTTCAGATAACAGAAAGTGAAGATAATGAGGAAGATGACATGGTTGATGTTATCTGGCGGCAGTTAATATCAAGCTGCCCATGGCTTTCTGAACTCGATGAAAATGCAACCGAAGGTGTTATTAAAGTGTGGAGGAAAGTTGTAGATAGAATCTTCAGCCTGTACAAACTATCTTGCAGCGCATATTTTACTTTCCTTAAGCTTAACGCTGGGCAAGTAGGTGGCACAGTCTTCTAAGGAAAATTATTTGGAATTTCTTTCCTTCAGACAAAAAGAGTAGTAACAGAAATGGTTTTCTTATTCCCTTAATTGTTCACTTAGATTCTGTTAGATGAAGATGATCCCAGGCTCCATTTAAGTCACAGAGCAGAGCAGAGCACTGATGATGTGATTGTGATGGCTACCCTGCGACTGCTCAGATTGCTGGTGAAGCATGCTGGTGAGCTCCGGCAATATCTGGAACATGGCTTGGAGACAACTCCTACTGCTCCATGGAGAGGTAATAGCCTAAATAAAATGCCCTCCTTAGTTAATCCGTTTCTGAGTGAGATTGAAATAGTTTCTCCGTGTTTTTTATTTGAAAATGTTAGAGAACAGCCATGCTAATTCATAGGATATCCTGGACTGTTTGATGTCTCATGAAGATCTCTCCTGAGAGAGGAGAGGTTAGAAGGCAGAAGCTTTTTTTCATTATCAATATTCAGTTTTGGAGAGGGTGGTGAAATTAAGGGTAGAGGATTTAGTATAACCTTTATCACAGTTACTTAGCCTGCCTTCTTTGAGGCATATGCTGAGCATATCATTCAATGTTTTAATTGATCTGGGCCTCGATTACAGATTCGCAATTAAGAATGATTTCTTACGGCTCTTGCTTACCACAGGGAGAACTTTGGCATCCTTAAGATGTGTGCTGATGCTGACATATATCAGATTTTATCCTTTTGCATTCCCCAAATTCATAGGTTTTTAACCACTTTGTCTTCTTCTCCTGAAGGAATTATTCCACAGCTTTTCTCACGATTAAACCACCCTGAAGTGTATGTGCGCCAGAGTATTTGTAACCTCCTTTGCCGTGTGGCCCAAGATTCCCCACACCTCATACTGTATCCTGCAATAGTAGGAACCATATCACTTAGCAGTGAATCCCAGGCTTCAGGTATGCAACATTAAAATACATTCATTTATTTAAGACAGAGTCCTACTTGTTCTCCCTCAGTGGCCTGGCACTCACCATGTAGAACAGGCTGGCATTACATTCACAGAGTACTGGGGTTAAAGACATACACTCCCTTGCCCAGCTAAAATATTACTGCTTTATTTTACTGGTAAATTTTAAGTCTTTTTGTGGGTGATGTGTTCTCAAGTTGAGGGTGTGTAATTTCTTATTAGTAATGGTTCTGACTTATTGAAGAAGTAATTACTGTATATGTGTTTTGCATGTTATTGTTACTCCTTACAATATACCAGGAAGTTAGTATAGCGCTGTTTAAGGTAAACATTAGACTTTGTTCTACACACTTTCTGGGGAGGGCCTCTTGTTTGCTTACCCTCTTCCTCTAGCTTTCCTCCATTAGTTTACAGTATTTATAAACATATGTGAAAAGCTCAGTTTGTAAAAGTGCAGAACACCATAATCTTTAGCTTCATGCACAGCACTGTGAAGTACATTACCTTTGTTTTCCATACCCAGTGTGTGCATGTATCCCTGTTGCATCCCACTGTAGGAAATAAGTTTTCCTCTGCAATCCCTACTTTACTTGGAAATATTCAAGGAGAAGAACTACTGGTTTCTGAATGTGAAGGAGGAAGTCCTCCTGCTTCTCAGGATAGCAACAAAGATGAACCTAAAAGTGGCTTAAATGAAGACCAGGCCATGATGCAGGATTGCTACAGCAAAATTGTAGATAAACTGTCCTCTGCCAACCCAACGATGGTTTTACAGGTACAAGAAAACTAACTTGTTTGTTTTAAGGTAGTATTCATTACAACCCCCTCCCCAAATCCTAAAGCTAATATCTCAGGGGAATCTTATCAGAACCAAAACTTTAAGATTAATCAGAATTGGTCTCACTAATCTTTATTGATGTGCTGCTGATGAATTTTCTGTGAAATGACCATTACCGTTGTCTGATCTGATGCTGCCTTGTGACTGATGCTGCCTTGTGAGCCATGTGGATGTGTTGTGTCTGCAGGTCCAGATGCTTGTGGCAGAGCTACGTAGGGTCACTGTGCTCTGGGATGAGCTTTGGCTGGGAGTTTTGTTACAGCAGCACATGTACGTCCTGAGACGAATTCAGCAGTTGGAGGATGAGGTGAAGAGAGTCCAGAACAACAACACCTTGCGCAAGTATGTCTTCACTCCTTCACTGGGAAGATGGGGCTGCTTCTTGTCTTTTAGATTCACTCTTATGTGTGTGTGAGTATTTGCCTGCAGATAATGTATGTGTACCATGTGTGTGCCTGGTGCCCACCCAAGTCAGGAGAGAACATTGGATCCCCTGGAACTAGAGTTAAGGATGGTTGTGAGCTGCCATGTGGGTGCTGGGAACTGAATCTGGATTCTCTGTAAGAGCAGCCAGTGCTCTTAACTGCTAAGCCATCTTTCCATTGTTCTCCCTACTTTTTTCTTTATAATGTGTTAATCAGTATAACAAAATTCATATTCTTAACCATTTTTAACTGTACAATTGAGTGGCATTAAAGTATGCTTTCACAGTACTGTGCCTTCATCACCATTACCCTCTGCTAGACTCATTCCCAATCCCAGATATGCTCTGTACTTAGTAATAAACTCCATTTGCCCCATCTTGCCCCCTCATTACCTCTAGTTCTTCTTTTTTGCTCTGTGAAATATCCTGCTTTAGATGTCTCATGGGTGGAATCAGAGTATTTGTCCTTTTTTAACTTTGATTTAGCACCATGTTTTCAAGGTTTACCTTGCTGCAGCATGGATCTGTTACATGGTTACTGAATAATACTGCATTGTATGGATGCTCCAGATTAGAACATTTTTATCATTTATGTATGTGTGTCAGAGGACAATTTATGGGAGTTGGGTTTTTCCTTTTACCAAGTGGGTCTTGGAGATCAAAGTTTGAGTTTTCAAGCTTAGCAGGAAATACCCTTATCGGCTGAGCCATTGTGTTAGCCCTGTGAACCAGGTTTTACTGTTTGATTCATCTGTTAGTAGAGACTTGGGTTTGTTTTTAGCTGTGTGAACAAAGCTGCTGGTGAACATTGGTGTGCACTATCTGGCTGAGTCCTTGCTTTGGATTAGTTTGTATGCCGTGGATTTGCTGACCAGTGTGATTGATTATCTTGTTAAGCCTAGGAGTCTTTTCCACAATGATTGTGCCATTTTGTGTTCCAACTTTCATCGCATGAGGATTCTGGTTTTCACCTATCCTTGCCAACATTTAATTGTATGTGTGTATATATGATGCATGGTGTGTGTCCGCATGCATGCCATGGCTTTTCTGTAGAGGTCACAGGACAGCCTTGGGTGTTAGTCCTCCTTTTAACCTTATTTGAGGCAGAATCTCAACCACCACCCCCCCCCACCCCCCCACACCCCACACCCCGCGCTGTATGCATGAGGCTCCTTGACCCGTGAGCTTCTGGGGATTCTTCTTTCTCAACCTTACATCTCCCCGTCAGGTGTTGTATACAGCGCACCCACCACTTCATCAACTCTTCCATGACTTCTGAGGATTCTAATTCAGCTCCTTATGCTTGGTGCAGATATTTATCTACTGAGCCATTGACTCAGAGAACACTTGGCAGTTTTCTGGGAGTTTTGTTCATGATCCTCATGGATATTAAGCAGTATCTCATTGTAATTTTGATTTATGACTCTCTTAATGACTAATAACGTGTAGCTTCTTTTTGTGTCTTAATTGATGAGTATGTATCTTTGTAAAATGTTGAATTAAGTTGTTTTATTGTTGAGATGGAGGATCTTTTAGAAAAACATTCTGGGAATTCCTTGGTAGGTAGAAGATTTGCAAGCATTTGTCATCACTTTGAATTCAGTTTAGTCTATATGGTGCCATATTGAAAGAATCACTGTTAAATCTAGGGTAAGGAGCCCTTTCCCTTGTGCTTTGTATCAGGAGTTTGGTAGTCTTCACTTCTACATCTGGGTATCTGGTCCATTTTGCATTGTTTTTGTTTATGATTAAGAGTAGGGTCCAGATCCCATTCTCCAACACAATTGAAAAGCAAAGCTACCTCTTATTTACTAAATTTTTTCTTTTACAGTGTTACATAATAAGTTATTTGCCTGTTTTTTGATACTATTACTCAATACTTGATACATTTAAATTGTCTCATGTATATATAAAACTTTAATAATAACGTTTTTGAATGAAAATGTCTTTGGTTAGAGAAGAGAAAATTGCCATCATGCGAGAGAAGCACACAGCGTTGATGAAGCCTATTGTGTTTGCTTTGGAGCATGTTCGGAGCATCACTGCTGCCCCAGCAGAGACACCTCATGAAAAGTGGTTTCAGGATAACTATGGTGATGCCATTGACAATGCCCTTGAAAAACTAAAGACCCCGTCAAATCCTGCCAAGCCTGGAAGCAGCTGGATTCCATTTAAAGAGGTACAGAGTAGTTGTAAAAGTGCTGTTAATGTAGAAAGTTCTCCGTGAGACACAAACTTAAAACAGTTGTGCTCACCGTGGAACATGAGAAAAGGTTTTATAAGCCAGCTGAAGGTATCTTGTGATTGTTTGCTGATAAGGACAGTGGAGAAAATTATTTTACTCATTTGGAGAATTTGGAGACTGGAAGGCAGGAAGGGTGGCAAATACTATGCCTGCATATACTAGGTATGTGCTATTATAAGTCTAGCTGTTTTGTATTCTCATAGGAGATTAGGAGATTGAATTTTTTTTTTTTTTTTTTTTTTTGGTTTTTCGAGACAGAGTTTCTCTGTGTAGCTTTGCGCCTTTCCTGGAACTCACTTGGTAGCCCAGGCTGGCCTCGAACTCACAGAGATCCGCCTGGCTCTGCCTCCCGAGTGCTGGGATTAAAGGCGTGCGCCACCACCGCCCGGCTGAATTTTTTTTGACTGTGGTTTTTAAGGGGAAAGGTAGGCATTTCTAATAGTTTTTAGGTTCAGCACCACTAATCTGAAATGCTCCAGAATCTAAAGCTTTTGGAGTAATGCTCAGATTTTTCAATTAGTGCGTTACAGTAAGAAAGATTAATGCTGATCGATACTCTAAAATCTGAAGAACTCTGAAGTCTGAAACACCCTGAGTGATAAAATGGATTTAATATTTATTTGACCTCTTTTGTAATCACTGTAATTTACTGATTGGAATGATTTGTGGATTCAAGATATGAGAATCTTTGTTTTGCTCTCCTGAACTCTGTTTTCCCTTTCATAGCAGTGGCACCATCAATCATGAAAGCCTCTTTGTATCATACTTTTTCTTGTTTTTCCTTGTTCTTCATTTCTCCGACACTTATGGTTTTAACTGGTTTCTTTGTTGAGTTTTACTATCATGAAAAACAAAAGACACAAATCTAAACAGACTAGGAACAAAAGTACATACAGCTTCAGTAAATGAAAACTGCTAACTCACTGGGCATGGTGGTATACTCCTTTAATGCCAGCACTTGGGAAGCAGAGGTAGATGGATCTCTTGAGACCGAGGCCAGCCTGCTCTATATAGTGAGTTCCAGGACAGTCAGCGCTATAGAGAAAGCCTTTCTCAAAAAACCAATAAAAGAAAAGAAAACTTGTATCTCTTGAGGAAATCTCCCATAGTACTAGACAAGAAAATGAACACAAACTGTGGTGTTTCTTAGGTATGCCCAGCCTGTTTATTAGGGAGGACCAGATTAACGCGGTCCAAGTCCAATTTCTTTCTTGTTTTTGTTAATAAAGCTAAAAACCTAAAGGAGATACAGTACCTTTAAAGTCGATGTGTATGAAATAAGTCACTAAGAAAAAGTTTTTTAAGATGGTAGTTTGTTTTTTGTGGCAGTGGCTCTAAAAACCCAGGGACCCTTGTATGCCATGTGAGTACTCTACATTCCCAAATCTTCAGACTTTCTATCCATGTTCCATGTTTGACTAAACTGGTCTGTTCATGTGACAGTTTATCTGTTCTTGTCACTTGATTAAGGGGAGATTTTCCAGTTTCTTTAGTTTTATAAACAAAACTTATTGAAGATTGCTCTGAAAGTTTATACATTATTAGTTGTTGATCCAGATATTCATTAGCCGTAAACAGGGGTAGAGCTATATTTGATACTTTGTTTCCTGGGGATAGATCTGTGCATGATACAGTCATTGTTCTCTGTGGTTATTAGCAATGCTTCTCCTGGGTTTTTGCATATTTCACGGGGTCAGCAGCTTTTAAACTGTTACTTCTGTTAAAGTGTCTGTTGTGCTCTGTTTAGTTTTGTACACCATCTTAGAAATTGGCTTCGTGATTGGGCTGTATTTTTTTTTTTTTATAACTTCATGTCAGTAATTTTGCAGATAGTATCCCAAGGCTGTATCTGCCTTTGCGCCATCACAAGAACTGATTGATTTCTTCTGGCATTGCTGAGGCATAACTCAGAGCACCATAGTGACCCTCTGTGGGACTTTTTTCCCATCTCTTCTAATTCTCTTGCTTTACTTGGCAGAAAAGGGGATGATGTCTTAAAGTAGTAATCACATACAACATATTAGCACAGTACTGCCTGCTTCAAGGGTGGTTCATATTCCTAGCATCAAATTGAACATAGGGACTAGAACAACAGATATTTATGGGGTGTTTGGGTTTATCTTTATGCCAAATGAAATGTGTTATATCAGAATGCAGACTTGTTTTTCCACCTTATGAACATAGATAATGCTGAGTTTGCAACAGAGAGCGCAGAAACGTGCAAGCTACATCTTGCGTCTTGATGAGATCAGTCCTTGGTTGGCTGCCATGACTAACACTGAAATTGCACTTCCTGGCGAAGTTTCAGCCAGAGACACTGTGACAATTCACAGTGTGGGCGGAACCATCACCATCTTACCAACTAAAACCAAGCCCAAGAAACTCCTCTTTCTCGGCTCAGATGGGAAGAGCTATCCTTACCTTTTCAAAGGTAGAGTTAGAACTAATTCATGCTTTTAAGACAAATGTGATTGTTAATGGTGTGTGTGCCTGTGTATGTCCATGTGAGTTTGCATGTACATTAGGATAAGCCTTTTGTAAATGAAATTCTGTATTTCTTATGTCCTGTGTGATTTTGAATGACAGCTACATGTCACAATATTTCACCCTCTGCACCTTGCTTATGAACTTATATAAGCAGAGCAACTGAGTACACCTCAGTGTTAATAACTAATGCTAATAGCACTGAATAGAATTCAGTGTTCTTAGAATTGATGTTCTTAGGTCTCCCTTACTGTGTTAATTCCTAACTAAAAATACAGCAAGTGGTGTTTTCTCAGGCCTATTTGTTGCCCATCCTGGTAATTTGATTTTGTTTTTATAGGACTAGAGGATTTACATCTGGATGAGAGAATCATGCAGTTCTTATCTATTGTAAATACCATGTTTGCCACAATTAATCGGCAGGAAACACCCCGTTTCCATGCACGGCACTATTCTGTGACACCACTGGGAACGAGATCAGGGCTGATCCAGTGGGTGGATGGAGCCACGCCATTGTTTGGTCTTTACAAACGATGGCAACAGCGGGAAGCTGCCTTACAAGCACAAAAGGTTGGGTAAAATTCAAGTTCATTTGTATTCTTAATGGACTATGTATGAACAAGTGTGTATCAGGGCATTCTCAGTGACTGTGTGAAGTCAAGCATGTTTAAATGCTTATAATGGGTTAGCAAGTGGTGGTGGGACATACCTTACTAAACAGTGAAGTTTTAATACATGTAGTTGCTAATTGCTCACATCTTAAATGCTCTAATGAGCTTTTAAATTACATTTGTAAATAGTAAAAAGCTTTGAAACACAAATTATTTTCAATATTTAAGTAAGAAAGTTTTAACATGGACTGATCACTACATGTGATTTTATCATTTGATTTAGACTAAGAGTTTTAATTTTTTTGACAAAGTACCTGAGCAGTTTATATGCCAAGCAGCAGAACTGAGTGGGGACCCAGGTTAGCCAAGGACACTGTGCAGGCACTTACTAAGAGCTGTTAGAGCTGGAACAGCTCCCTCTCTCCCTCTCTCCTCTCTCCTCTCTCCCCTCTCCCCTCTCCTCTCTCTCTCTCTCTCTCTCTCTCTCTCTCTCTCTCTCTCTCTCTCTCTCTCTCTCTCTCTCTCTCTCATCTCATTCTCTCATTCTCTCATTCTCTCATTCTTGTGGTGCTTGAGCATCTAATTCCATGGCCCCAAGAATGCTAAACCCTCCTGTACCTTTAGTCTGGGAAGTCAAGTTTTAAAAGTAAGCACAGGCCTGTAATACAGTTATTGAAGAATAAGCTACAGATAGGAACTAAAGGGGCTGTCTAAACTTTGGAACATGTTTCTTAATAGCTGTGTTTATTTCATATTGAATAAATCATCAGTGAAGACCGAAAATATGCATGGGTGGATTATGCCTTTAAAAATGAATTGTGTTATAAAAAATATAGATTGGATTTTAAGTCAAACTTTTTAAAAATGATTTATAATTTTTAATCTTTCCTGAAGTAAAAATAATATTTTCTTTAAAAAAATTTTTTTTAAAGGCCCAAGATTCCTACCAAACTCCTCAGAACCCCAGCATTGTACCTCGTCCTAGTGAACTTTACTATAGTAAAATTGGCCCTGCTTTGAAAATAGTTGGCCTTAGTCTGGATGTGTCAAGGAGGGATTGGCCCCTGCATGTGATGAAGGCAGTGTTGGAGGAGTTAATGGAGGCCACACCCCCAAACCTCCTGGCCAAAGAGCTCTGGTCATCTTGCACCACTCCTGATGAGTGGTGGAGAGTCACACAGGTATGTGGCACTTGGGGTTAGGTGTCACCATTGTTACTCTGGCTTTGATCCGATCCTCTTTCTGGTCTTTTTCTTCCAGACTTTATAGTCGAGTCCTATAGTTGAGAGTTATAAAAGTGTGACTGTGAGGGAAGGCTGGAAGGGATAGTAGATGAAAGTAAAAAGGTGAATACTGAAAGAGCTGAAGTTCTTTATTTTAAAAGAAATTGTGCTTAGGATGGACATGGACCCCAGCATTCAGGAGACAGAGGCAGGCAGATAATCTGTGTGTTCATAGTCAGCCTGGTCTACACGGAGAGTTCCAGGGCTACATAGTGAGACCCCGTCTTGGGAAAACAAAAACACCCCACAACATTCCTGGGGTTGGTGATGGGGTTTAGTGGCTAAGAGTATGTACTACTCTCAGGGGACCCAAGTTTGGTTCCCATTACCAATGTACTGTTACTGTTACCTGTTACTCTGGCTCTGGGGGAGTCAATGCCTTTGTATGGCCTTCTCTGGACTGCACTAACATGCATTTCCACACACAGACATAATTAAAAATTGTACTAAATCTTTAAAAACCACCTCCCTTCCCCCCACCCCCCCGAGACACACACACACACACACACACACACACACACACACACACACACACACAAGTATGCCTCTCATAGTGTAGAGCCTGGGCAGCCATATGCGGCAGTCTTGAGGAGTGCTTTGTGGTTATTAATTTATTTTAGAACAAGGGATTATGGTGTTGTATTGATTTTTAGATTCTCTAGTCTCTTTTGGAGGAAGATTGACCCATGATGTTTATCTGCTCCCTTCCCCTCTTTAGTCCTATGCAAGATCTACTGCTGTCATGTCTATGGTTGGCTACATAATTGGCCTTGGAGACAGACATCTGGATAATGTCCTCATAGATATGACAACTGGAGAAGTGGTTCACATAGATTACAATGTTTGCTTTGAAAAAGGTATGAAAAAATGGGCTTTTGCATTTATTTGAAGGTTAGATTTTTTTTTTTTTGTGTGTGTGTGTGTGTGTGTGTTTAAGGGCAAAAATACAATGATTTATCTTTTCAAGGTAAAAGCCTTAGAGTTCCTGAGAAAGTGCCTTTTCGAATGACACAAAACATTGAAACAGCACTGGGTGTAACTGGAGTAGAAGGTGTTTTTAGGCTTTCCTGTGAGCAGGTATGCCTTTCCTTGTTTGCCCTGTAGTGTAACTGTTTAATGAGCAAAATCCATGGGATGAAGTCATAAAACATTTTCCTGTGGAAACTTGTGTTGAGTTTACTGAAAATACTTTTAAAAATAGGTTCTCCACATCATGCGGCGAGGCCGAGAGACTCTGCTGACACTCTTGGAGGCTTTTGTGTATGACCCCCTGGTGGACTGGACAGCCGGTGGTGAAGCTGGGTTTGCAGGTGCTGTGTATGGTGGAGGTGGCCAGCAGGCTGAGAGCAAGCAGAGCAAGCGAGAGATGGAACGTGAGATTACCCGCAGCCTTTTTTCTTCCAGAGTCGCTGAGATTAAGGTGAAGCCCAGGGATGTAATATCACGGTCAGCTTTCTAACAGAGCAAATGTACATAAGGGTTGAGTGTTGTTAGGGCCTCTCTGTGTCATCTCTGTTAGGCTGTCCCCTACACTTACACTCTTTTGGAGTTAGGGTAGCATGTTTCACCAGCAAACACTGTTTCTAATTGAATAATTGAATAGCTTTCCTTCCCTTTCAGTAGTCACACATCTTAGGCTTATTTTTTGTGGCCTGTGAATCTGTCCACTTAGCTAGGTAAATTTATTTATCAATTATTTTTGTAAAATGGAAGCATTGCCACAAACCCAGTTAGTTGGGATTTTAGGTAAAAACAAACACCCAGGTGTAGCAACCTTCGCAGTTCATTTAATGGGTGACACAGTAGAGCCTCTGACAGTTTTTTTACTGTTCCTGATCACAACCCTCTTTCCAGGTGAACTGGTTTAAGAATCGGGATGAGATGCTGGTTGTGCTGCCCAAGCTGGACAGCAGCTTAGATGAATATCTGAGCCTGCAGGAGCAGCTGACAGATGTTGAAAAACTGCAGGGCAAACTGCTGGAGGAAATAGAATTCCTAGAAGGAGCTGAAGGAGTAGACCATCCATCTCGTACTCTGCAACACAGGTTCAAAATAATAATTGATTTGTACTTCTCAATATAAGCTGCTAACTAAGAAATACTGTATTTGTAAACACTTGTGCAGTGGCAGTTATTTCATCTGCTTTCTTGAGCTTAACAAAAGCATACAGGAACTAGAGAGATGGCTCAGCAGTTAAGAGCACTGGCTGATCTTCTTACCAGTTCCCAACACCTCCCTGGTGTCTCACAAGTCTATAAATCCAGTTCCAAGTGATCCAGTTCTCTCCTTATTTCCCTGGGCTCTTGCTCATAAACTTCATACAGACATATGTGAAAATAATAAGTAAATAAACCTTGAAAAAGCATACAACTAGAGGGATCCAAGTGAATGAACCTCACATAGCAGGTACCCCCAATACTTGAATATGCAAGTCCCTAGCATTGCTAGAGGCACTCAGACTACAAAGATACAGCAGTTTTCCTTTAGGGAATCTTAAACTCAGCATGTGTTAGAATTTATTTAAAATGTTGTGAGCATAGTCGAGGAAATTGTAGGGTTGGAGCAAACCAGAAGAGGTAGGGGACATTTGAACAGGGTCCTTGAGAGTCAAATGGTGCTAGCCAGGTGGTGGGTGCACAGGCCTTTAATCCCAGCCCTTGGGCAGGGACAGGCGGGTCTCTGTAAGTTCAAGGACAGCCTAGTCTGCAGAGTGAGTTCTAGGACAGCCAGGGCTACACAGAAAAACCCTGTCTCTCCCCCCTCCCCCCCCCCAGGCGATAACGTTAGTCCAAGTTTTCAAAAAGTCTAGTCTTTACTAGATAGAAGAAAGAGCTGCAAGTGACCTTTGGCTTTGGTTTCCTGATTAGGTATTCGGAGCATACTCAACTACAGACCCAGCAAAGAGCTGTTCAGGAAGCAATCCAGGTGAAGCTAAATGAGTTTGAACAATGGATAACACATTATCAGGCTGCATTCAATAATTTAGAAGCAACCCAGCTTGCAAGTTTGCTTCAGGAGATAAGCACACAAATGGACCTTGGTATGTGAGCATGTGGATTCTGTCATTATATGTTTGACAGGATGGGATTCTAATCTGTGCTCTCAGTGACTACTGACTTGAAATGGTTTCTTTATGACTGTCTTTTACTACAAGGTCCCCCAAGCTACGTACCAGCAACAGCCTTTCTACAGAATGCTGGCCAAGCCCACCTCATCAGCCAGTGTGAGCAGCTGGAAGGGGAAGTTGGCACTCTTCTGCAGCAGAGACGTTCTGTGCTCCGTGGCTGTCTGGAACAGCTGCATCACTATGCAACCGTCGCTCTGCAATATCCAAAAGCCATATTTCAGAAACATCGAATTGAACAGTGGAAGGCCTGGATGGAAGAGCTCATCTGCAACACCACAGTAGAGCGTTGCCAAGAACTCTATAGGAAGTAAGTTGAAGATGTCTCATTCTCTTCATTTCACACTGAGGGAAGCAGGGTTGTGCTGTAAGTTGCTGTCTTAGTTAGGGCTTCTTTCTATTGCTATGATAAAGACTAACCAAAATCAACTTGTGAGAGGAAGTAGTGTATTTTTTTTTTTTTTTTTTTTTTTTTTTTTTTGGTTTTTCGAGACAGGGTTTCTCTGTGTAGCTTTGCGCCTGTCCTGGAACTCACTTGGTAGCCCAGGCTGGCCTCGAACTCACAGAGATCCGCCTGGCTCTGCCTCCCGAGTGCTGGGATTAAAGGCGTGCGCCACCACCGCCCGGCGCGGAAGTAGTGTATTTTATTTGCAGCTTATAGTCCAACATGAAGGGAAGTGAGGGTAGGCATTCAAGGCAGTAAACTTGGAGGCAGGAACTGATGCAGAGACTGAAGGAAGACTGCTTACTGCTTTGCTTGCTCAGCCTGCTTTCTTACATAACCCATCTACCTGCCCATGGGTGGCATCTTCCCTTTATAGACAGTGCTCTCCCACATTAATTAATTATTTAATCAAGAAAATGCTCTACAGACTTACTTACAGGCAATATGGTGGAGGCATTTTTCTCAGTTGAGGTTGTTCTTCCCAAATATGTCTAGGTTTATATCAAGTAGACAAAAACTCAACCAGCACAGGTGCATTTTTTTTTTTTTTCAAAAAAATGGTTAAATAGAATCTGAGTGAAGTTCCGTTTTTGTTTGTTTGTTTCCATTTTTTTAAAACCCTTTTCTTTGAGACAGTTTGTTGTATGTCAGCCTTCCAAGTAGCTGAGATTACAGGTTCGTGCCATCACTCAGTCACTCAGTCACTCATTCACTCACTCACTCACTCACTCACTCACTCACACACACTCCGACATTTTGTTTTTTAAGAGGATGCTTATTGCAAGTTTGAGGTGTGCCTGGTCCATAAAGGCAGACTAACCCAAACTACTAAGAGCTTGGATGTGATTCAGTGTTATAAATATGGCATGCACAAAGCTATGAGTTCCTTTGCTACAGTACTGCAGAGAGAGGGGTATTAATGTGAGCTCATTCAGGGTTTCTCTTGCAAGGCACTGTTTCTCTTAATATATACAAGTGTTTGCATGATTGTATCACTCAGTAAGCTATCTTACAAAATAGCTTTTGTTCTTGAGAGTTTATCTGAAATGTAATTAGTGATTTCTAATTTTTGAGGATAGTATGCAATTTTCTTGTATATTTTGCAGTGTGAATGTTATTTACAAGTAGGGGAATATTAATATAAGCAAGCACCTGCTTTTTTTTTTATATATAGATACGAAATACAGTATGCTCCTCAGCCACCTCCAACAGTGTGTCAGTTTATCACTGCCACTGAAATGACCCTTCAGCGGTATGCAGCAGACATAAACAGCAGACTTATTAGACAAGTGGAACGCTTGAAACAAGAAGCCGTCACCGTGCCAGTTTGTGAAGATCAGTTGAAAGAAATTGAGCGTTGCATTAAAGTTTTCCTTCATGAGAATGGAGAAGAAGGATCTCTGAGTCTAGCAAGTGTTATTATTTCTGCCCTTTGTACTCTTACAAGGTAAGCTAGCATGCTTCATATTAGATTGGTGTTTTGTTTTAATCCCAAACTTAAAATACTGTTTGTTTTGGCCTGTGTTAGAGTCACCTTTCAGATTTTAACTCTTCTCTAGTCGACAACACTTGATCAAATTTGTTTTCATTTCCCACATAGGCGCAACCTTATGATGGAAGGTGCAGCCTCAAGTGCTGGGGAGCAGCTGGTTGATTTGACATCCCGGGATGGAGCCTGGTTCCTGGAGGAGCTGTGCAGTATGAGTGGAAATGTCACCTGTTTGGTGCAGTTATTGAAGCAATGCCACCTGGTACCACAGGACTTGGATATTCCCAACCCAGTGGAAGCATCCGAGGCTGTTCATTTAGCCAACGGAGTATACACATCTCTGCAGGTGAACATTTACAAGTTTTATAAGTTGGGTTGGGAACATAGTTCACTTGGTATAGTGCTTGCTTTGCATGCATGGAACCCTGCATTTAATCCCCAGAACCACATAACCAAGAGTGGTAACCCCAGTATTCAGGAAGTAGAGGCAGGACGACTGAAAAGTTACGATCATCCTCAGCTTTGAGACTAGGTCTTAAAATAACAACAACTTCAGCAAACAACCCAGCAACAAAACAGATCATCAGGAAAGGCAAGGCCATGAGTTTTCTAAGTTGAGGTTAGATATTAAACATTGTCTCACTTAGGTTCTTAATCCAGAAGAGCAATTTGACTGAATGTTGCTTAAGCAGTCATTTAAAATGTTGTTATGGCTACATGTGTGTGTATAAAGCAGGGACTGAGATGAGGTTTATGGTTAATTCAACTGTTGAATGTTGCTTAAGCACCCATTTAAAATAAGGGTCAGAATGTAGTTTTGTATAAGTTGGTATTTTTCGTTGTTGTTTTTGAGACAGGATGACATGCAGCTCTGGCTGGCCTAGACCTCACTATGTACCCTATGCTGTCCTGGAACTCCTGCGTCTGCCTCCTAGTCCCAGGGGCTAGGATTAAAGATGTGTACCCCCACACCCAACCTAACAGTTTTTTGTTTGTTTGTTTGTTTTTAATTTTGGAGGCAGGGGTCTCTCTTTGTAGTCCTGGCTAGTCTGGAACTTGCCATGTAATCTATCTCAGATTTATGGCAACCTCCAAGCTTGCTGCAATCCTCTGACTCTCCTTCCTGAATGCTAAGATTACAGGTGTATGCCGCAATATCCTATATGAGTTGGTTTAATTTATGGGACTGCATTATCAAATTCATGACTTATCTAAAGTTAGGAGAAGCATTAAAATATATATATTCCCCTCTTTATAGGAGTTAAATTCAAATTTCCGGCAAATCATATTTCCAGAAGCACTTAGATGTTTAATGAAGGGGGAGTGCACCTTAGAAAGTATGCTCCATGAGCTAGACAGTCTCATTGAGCAGACAACTGACGGAGTTCCGCTGCAGACTCTAGTTGAGTCACTTCAAGCCTACTTACGAAACACAGCCATGGGACTTGAAGAAGAAACTCATGCTCATTATATCGATGTTGCCAGGTAAGTGTGCTAGCCAGCTGGCAGATCAGCAGAGGTGACACATGCCTGTAATATTAGTTCTTTGGAGACTAAGCCAAGAACATGGCCAGTTTGAGCCATCCTGTCGGCTAAAAAGAGAGGTGGTAGGAATTAAGAGGTAGCCAGGTAATGAGATTCTGAGCTCTAACCTAATTACTTTGGCAAATCTGATTACTGACATATGCTCATGCCTTTTTTAAAAAAAAAAAGGCAAGTCCATTACTTCAATCTCTAATGAATCTATAATTATTAGATTATAGATTGCAGTCCTGTGCAAGCTCATTTCTTCTCTGACCTTACTTGCATGTATGAGTATAGCACAATAGCAGTGTTGTGAAATGGGCAGTGGGAAAGTCATGAAATATGCTTGTCTTTCACTAGTAACACACATACCTATTTTAGTGTCTATGCCCTTTAGTAGCTTTATGCAGCTGTTTGCTGTACACACAACTACCTTTTTGTTGCTATGGCTATATGTGTGCATAAAGTTCAGTGTGTGTATTGAGTTTTATTTTTTTTACTGTCTGTGTGTATGGTGGTGGGGAACTCACTTGCCATGGTGCACATGTGGAAGTCAGAGGGCAGATTTATAGAGTCAATTCTTTGCTTCCACCTTTACATGGGTTCTGGGAATCTAACTCAGGTTGTCGGGCTTGTATGACAAGTACTTTTACTCACTGAGCCCTCTCACCGTCTCTTGGTGTGAGATTTTCTTAAGCCATGGAAGCTTCTGAAATGAACTTGGCTGATGAAATGGGTACCCCACTTCAGACAAACAGTTTTAATTTAGTTCATATTTATGTTTGGGAGATAAAACACTGTATTCTCTTTAATCCAGAAAAGCAGTTGGACTTTGGAACCTGTTAAGATTGCATAGCCCTCTGAGACTTACATTGTAACTGTGACTGAGCCCTACGCCCCCTTGTTAGTCTAGAGACTCGGGATCTTTTTCTTTGGCATTCTGATACTGAATTCATTGCAGAAAATACAACTCGGAGGCAGGGAGGGGTCAGAAATACTACCCACCTGATTTCCTTATTTGATTTTACTTCCTTAGGAGGGAGTGAAGGATTTGTTTCCACATGTGAGGTCATCTGCACCTGTGCATTCTGGTTTACATTCTCTTCCTTGTTTTGTTTAGTTTTTGTTATGTATGTGGAGGGTACTCATGCTACTGTGCACATACAGAGGTCAGAGAACTACTTTGTGGAGTTGTATGTCTCTATCTTTATGAGAGTTCTGTGGCTTAAACTCAAGTCATTAGGCTTGCATAATCTGATAGTAACTGCCTCTATCCATCAAGCCATTAAAAAAATAATTTACTTATTCTTATTTCATGTGCATTGGTGTTTTGCCTGCATGTATGTTTGTGTGAGGGGAGGGTGTTGGATCCATGGAACTGGAGTCAGACAGTTGTGAACCACCATGTGGGTGCTGGGAATTGAACCTGGGTCCTCTGGAAGAGTAGCCAGTGCTACTAACCGCTGAGCCATCTCTCCAGCCTCCATCAAACCATTTTAACAGCCTTCTCTTACTTAATTTGATGTCTTCCCCCTCTCACACACACACTCTATTTTTCCTTAAATAATTCAGGAAACATAAAATATGAGCATACTTTTCATAAACCTTGTCATTCATTCAACAAAAGCATAGCAACAAATTCCTTCATATCAGTGCTGCATTTAGAAATCCTCTTCTTTTCCTGTTACTTTTTACCTGTAGCTGCATAAGAGTGTAACTAATAGCATAGACAAGTACCAGCTAAAAGTGGTTTCAACTATTCATCATTTCAAGCATGGTTAAAAAGTTGGCTTAAAGGCCGGGCGGTGGTGGCGCACGCCTTTAATCCCAGCACTCCCAGGCAGAGCCAGGCGGATCTCTGTGAGTTCGAGGCCAGCTTGGGCTACCAAGTGAGTTCCAGGAAAGGCGCAAAGCTACACAGGGAAACCCTGTCTCGAAAAACCAAAAAAAAAAAAAAAAAAAAAAAGTTGGCTTAAGTCTAAGAGCATCTGGCTGCTCTTCCAGAGTCCTGAGTTCAATTCCCAGCAACCACATGGTGACTCACAACCATCTATAATGAGATCTGGCGCCCTCTTCTGGCCTGCAGGCAAACATGCAGACAGAACACTATATATAATAAATAAATAAATCTTAAAAAAAAAAGTTTTTTTGAATGTAAATGTAAACCAGAATGCACAGGTGCAGATGACTTCACATGCTTAAATCTGTACCTTTTACTGAATTTCAGACCTCACTTTGTTGTGTGTGTCGGTATGTGGATGCAGGTACATGTGCCCATGTCTGCACCTGTAGAGGCCAGAGGTTGATGTCAAGTGTCTTGCTGTATTGCTCTGCCTTTTTTTTTTTTTTTTGGTTTTTCGAAACAGTTTCTCTGTGTAGCTTTGCGCCTTTCCTAGAACTTACTTTGTAGACCAGGCCGGCCTCGAACTCACAGAGATCCGCCTCCCTCTGCCTCCCAAGTGCTGGGATTAAAGGCGTGCGCCACCACCGCCCGGCTCATCTCTGCCCTTTTTTTTAGGTTATAAGATTTACTAAGTCTGGAGCACACTGATTGGCTATACTTACCCCCTGTCTTGGCCTCCCGTTGCTGGGTTCATAGGCATGCAACACTATGCCTTGCTGTTTATGAAAGTTGTCATCTGACATACTCTAAATTACACAGTTTTTTTTTTTAAGTTTTGAAATGTGTATAATTCAAAACTACATACTCCCAAGTGACAGGTACTCACATTACTGTCTAAAGTTGGTTCCAGTTATGTGGCTATAGCACCACGTCACATGACAGTTTTGTAGGTCTACACTTTAGAATTAGGTTATTCTTGTCAGTCTCATGTATTAATGTATTAATTTTTAAAGTAAAATTTAGATCATATAAGTAGTTAATTACACATTATTAAAACTGAGTTGAAATCAATTGATTTTATAATGGAATTGGTACTAAATACTATTTTCTCATAGCAGTTCCCATAATGTTAGTATGTTTCTATAGACAGCACAGTAGCTCTGAAACTTACAGGCTAGTATGTTGCCCCAAACAAATTCTCCTTTGGATAAGGGTTTTAACACTCTTTTCTTTTTCTCTAGAATGCTGCATGCTCAATATGGTGAATTAATCCAACCAAGAAATGGCTCAGTTGATGAAACACCAAAAATGTCAGCTGGCCAGATGCTTTTGGTAGCATTTGATGGCATGTTTGCCCAAGTTGAAACTGCTTTTGGCTTATTAGTTGAAAAGGTAAACATTAACTTTGTTTTATGAAGGGTGTAAGTATAGTAGTAATTTACAAAGGAAGTGAGCATTCCTTCTTTCCATTTGCATAGTTAAACAAGATGGAAATTCCTGTAGCTTGGAGGAAGATCGACATTATTCGGGAAGCCAGGAGTACCCAAGTCAATTTTTTTGATGATGACAATCACCGTCAGGTGCTAGAAGAGATTTTCTTTTTAAAAAGACTACAGACAATAAAGGAATTCTTCAGGCTCTGTGGCACCTTTTCTAAAACATTGTCAGGTAATATTAGCATACTGGATTAGGTTGTGTTCTTAGTACTCTAGGAGGGGTCATGAAGGAATTGGCTTATTTTAATTGTGAACTTGTGAATTCTCAGTGCTTCAAATATGCAGTTTTATCTAATCTTACTGTTCAGGGCCTATTTTAATATTTTTTTATTTTTTTAAGGATCAAGTTCACTTGAAGATCAGAATACTGTGAATGGACCTGTACAGATTGTCAATGTGAAAACCCTCTTTAGAAACTCTTGCTTTAGTGAAGACCAAATGGCCAAGCCTATCAAGGCCTTTACAGCTGACTTTGTAAGGCAACTCTTGATAGGACTTCCAAACCAAGCCCTCGGACTAACACTGTGTAGCTTTATCAGTGCCCTGGGTGTAGACATCATTGCTCAGGTGGAGGCAAAGGACTTTGGTGCTGAAAGCAAAGTTTCTGTAGATGATCTGTGTAAGAAAGCTGTAGAGCACAACATCCAAGTAGGGAAGTTCTCACAGTTGGTAATGAACAGGGCTACTGTGTTAGCTAGCTCATATGACACAGCCTGGAAGAAGCATGACCTGGTGCGCAGGCTGGAAACCAGCATTTCTTCCTGTAAGACAAGCCTGCAGCGGGTGCAACTGCACATTGCCATGTTCCAGGTGAGCAGTTTGCTGTTTAGTGTGGTTTTCCTTACATATAATTCATGTATGCCAATATAAAGAAAAACTGCCTCAACTGTGCCAAACCAAAGTGTGAATACTTTCAGGGTTTTTTTTTTTTTTGGTGTGTGTATGTGTTTTCTTGGCAATTAATGTGTTAATTAACAGTGAGTATTGGTCATGAATATAATTTGTAACTGTTGTACTTATTCATGTTGTAGGTTGGTCTGTGTGCTGTATTACTGAATTTATAATTACATTTATCTTTAAATAGGTTTCACTGATGCTCTAAAAATACAATGCATAGCTTTGTATCTAAGAAAATCTGCCTTTATTTTGGAAACTGCTTATAGAAGAAGCCATTTTGTCATGTTAGCACAGGCTTTGGTATAAAATAGATTTGGATTCCAAACAGACCTAGTTCTGTCTGACATCCTGCCTGTAGATTGAGGGTGGTATCCGTTATGGAGGATGACTTGTGAGGGTTAGGAAATGATCTGTGAAGATGGTATGTGCAGTGTGACTCGGGGATGGCTTTCTTATAGATTCTTTTCTAAATGTAGGTTTCGACATCGTCAGTAGCATCAAAAAAGTTAAAGGCATTAGAGAATGTCAGTTTTTGCAATCCATTTTGGCATAAGCAATGCTTATTTTGTTTGTTTCACTTTGGTCAATGGAGCAGTGTTTCCTTCTATTGGCGGTTTTTATCATCACTAGCTATTTTCTTCATAAGCTAGGAAAAGTAGTGTATTCAACCCTAATCATATTAGTTGTATATTAATAGTCCTGCTTCTCACACACTGTCTGTGGGTGTAGGGTGGGGGGTAATGCTTTATGAATTCTGAAAATGTTTTATGCTTTGAAATAGCACACATTTTGGATTTTATTCCCTTAAAAGTTATCAGTGTTGGGGCCAGGAATGTAACTCATTTGTAGTTGGCAATGCATGCACAAGGTCCAGCACTGTATTAACTGGACTTGGTGGTACACACTTGTTTGGGCAGGAGGATCAAACTTGGCTATATATAGCAGGTTTGAGGCCAGCCTTAGCTATATGAGACCCTGTCTAAAATAATAGTAATAATAATTAATAAAAAACAAATGCCAAAAATTTTAGATTGACAGTTAATATTAAGGGAAACTTGTTAGAAATTCTTTCCATTTTTAAATCTAGGCACACTTTTAAGCTGTAAGCATAATGTATAACTATTGTATTATTTACTTTTTACTGATGCTAGGAATCAAATCAATCCAAGGCCTTACACATTATGTTAGGCACATCACTGAACTATACCCCCAGCTCCTGTATAAGTTGTAGCACAAATGACCTTCAAGAACAGTAAAAAAGAAAAATGATTTGATAGTGTGTGGAGAGTTCTTTTTCTGTATAAGTCTCCTTGCTAGACAATCCCACCAGACCTGAAACTAATTTCACTGTGTCCTCTTATCTAGAGATTGACACACACACACACACACACACACACACACACACACACACACACACACACACACACACATCACAAAGACAAGGTGTGTATTTTTGTTTTGTTTTGCTTTTAAATTAATTAGCTCAAGCTGGCCTGGAACTTGTTATCCTCCTGTCTCAGTCTTGGCAAGTACTGGGATTACAGTTTTATGTCACTAGACCTGGAAAGGTCAGTTGTCTTTGGGGCATGCCTACCAAATGTAAGACTTATCAGATGTTTTAAGAATTCCTGTTTGAGTGCTGTGTATTAGTGATCCCTGAAGTTTACCAGCCATCCTCCATGTCAGGGAAGTTTTCAGTTTGATGTGATACTTCTTTCCCCAACTCATTGTCCCTTTGTTGAAGCTCAATGTTCTGTCTCTCCCAGTCTTACCTATGCTGCCCTTCCCTTATTTATCTGTAGTTTTGTCCTACTGGTGCTACATTCCTTTTTTCTTTGAATAGTGGCAGCATGAAGACCTCCTTATCAACAGACCACAAGCCATGTCAGTCACCCCGCCTCGCTCTGCAATCCTGACCAGCATGAAGAAGAAACTGCATGCTCTTAGTCAGATTGAGACTTCGATTGGGACCGTCCAGGTGTGTTTGACTTCCTACTAGCACATTTGGATTTTCGAAGTAACTAACTAGTGACATTCATTATATCTGTGCCTGTCTTTGGCTTCTACACCAAAGAAGTATAGTTCAATCCCTTTTCGCTTTCATTTTAATTTTTTAAATTTTGTTTTTATTAAAAATGAAGAGCTGTCCATGGAATATATTCTGATCACAGTTTTCCCTCCCTCATCTCCCTCCCAGTGCCTCTACCTCCCACCCTTATAACACCACCATATCTTCATTTCTTAAGAAAACAAACAAGCAAATAATTTTTTTTCCTTTCCTTTCTATTTTAGTCTTATGCTCCAAGACCAAGGACTTGTTTTTTGTTTTTTTTTCTTCGAGACAGGGTTTCTCTATGTCGTTTTGGTGCCTATCCTGGAACTCACTCTGTAGCTCTGTGGACCAGGATGGCCTCAAACTCACAGAGATCCACCTGGCTCTGCCTCCTGAGTGCTGGGATTAAAGCTGTGTGCCACCACCACCTGGTGACCAAGGACTCTTACAGTAATGGTTTCACCTGGTTTACTATGAAGCTTGGTTCCTTTGTACTTCTGTCCTGTAGATAAAGGATTCAATATGTTCAAGGCAGCAGAACATGTTTCTAAATGATTATTATTGGTTGTATACTTGCAGTTCTATGTTGAAAGCTAAATATTTAGTCAATTTTTTTAAAAACAAAACTGGTCTTGAAGATGTGTGTGTGTGTGTGTGTATCCTTCATAACTCAGGTAATACTTAGTGACATTCTTTTCTGATTATATAATTTAAGAGTATAATATGAAATTCAATACTCATGAGGTACTTTAAATTTGTTTTGTTTTGTTTTGTTTGAGACAGGTTTCTCTGTGTAGTTTTGGTGCCTATCCTGGATCTCGCTCTGTAGATCAGGCTGGCCTCGAACTCTCAGAGATCCTCCTGGCTCTGCCTCCCAAGTGCTGGGATTAAAGGTATGCACCACCACTGCCTGGCTTGCTTGTTTTTTTGAGACAGGGTGTCTCTGTGTAACCCTGGCTGTCCTGGAACTCTCTATGTAGACCAGACTGGCCTTGAACTTGAACCCGCTGGCCTTTGCCTCGCTAAGTACTGGGATTAGAGGTGTGTGCCAGCACCGGCTGTATTTTAGAATTTTGAAGTGAAACTTTTTTGATCTTAGTTCTTTGAAGAAGTTGGCCAGCAGTCTGCCAATTGAGCTATGTCCCTAACCATTTTCCTTTTGTTTTTCTCTTAATTTTTAAACTTATTTATTTATTTTTCTTGTGGTAAGAATTGAAGATAGGGTCTCATGCTTGCTGAGCAACTGATCTCTCAGCTTCATACATCTCCAGAAATGTTTGGATCTTCCTCTTCCTCCACCCCACCCCCCTCATTTTGGCATAGAAGAGACAGATTTTTACCCTGTATCTCAGGCTATCCTGGAACTAGCTGTTGGCATTCCCAGTGCTAGGATTACAGGTGTGCCACCATCATGCTGAGTCTGTATTTAACTTTTTAAAAAACTGCTCTTAAAAAAAAAACGACAATCACAAACACTGCAAAAACAAAAAACAACAACAACAACAACAACAACAAAAACAAAACAGGGCTGGAGAGATGGCTCAGGGGTTAAGAGCACTGGCTCTTCTTCCAGAGTTCAATTCCCAGCACCCACATGGCAGCTCACACCTTTCTGTAACTCCAGTTTCAGGGGACCCCCACACCCATGGCAGAAACACAAACACACATAAGAATAAAATAAAATATATTTAAAAAAAAATTAAAAAAAAAAATAAAACAAAACCCAAAGAACATGAAAGTGGTATAGATTTTAAGAAAGTAAATTAGGGCTGGAGAGATGGCTCAGAGGTTAAGAGCACACTGCTTGTTCTTCCAAAGGTCCTGAGTTCAATTTCCAACAACCACATGGTGACTCACAACCATCTGTAATGAGATCTGGTGCCCTCTTCTGGCCATCAGGGATATGTGCAGACAGAACACTGTATACATAATAAATAAATCTTAAAAAGAAGGAAAGAGCCGGGCGGTGGTGGCGCACGCCTTTAATCCCAGCACTCGGGAGGCAGAGCCAAGAGGATCTCTGTGAGTTCAAGGCCAGCCTGGACTACCAAGTGAGTTCCAGGAAAGGCGCAAAGCTACACAGAGAAACCCTGTCTCGAAAAACCAAAAAAAAAAAAAAAAAGAAGGAAAGAAAATTAAAAATCATTCTTTTCTTCCCTAGGCATCTATGACACTTAAATACTCAAATAAAATCGAGATGAGCAGGCTAGAGAGATGGCTCAGGGGTTGAGAGCACCGACTGCTCTTCCAGAGGACCTGGGTTCAATTCCCAGCATCCACATGCAGCTCACAACTGTCTGTAACTCCAAGATCTCACATTCACACAGACAGGCATACATGAAGACAAAACACCAATGCACATAAAATAAAAATAAATAAATTTAAAAAATCAAGATGAACTCCAAAATAAAGATGTTTGAGATATTTTATAAATTAAGCAGGCCCACCTATGCTTCTTCTGAATCTGTCTGATCATAAAATGCTTAACAGGGAGTGGAGAGTGTGGTAAGGCTCAGGGATTCTGCTGGCTTTTACAGGAAAAATTAGCAGCCCTTGAAGCAAGCATTGAGCAGCGGCTAAAGTGGGCAGGTGGTGCCAACCCTGCACTGGCACCAGTACTACAAGATTTTGAAGCAACAATAGCTGAAAGAAGAAATCTTGTTCTCAAAGAAAGCCAGAGAGCAAACCAGGTACTGCATCTTGCACCCCCATGATGCTGTTTCCAGATTATGAAAGCATTTGCATTTTGTCTTTAGGTTCTTTTGGCTATGTCAGATCTAGGAATACTGACGTGCACTACTTACAGTCTTTGTAAATATTTGGTGTGTTTTCACAAAGGGCCTTATGTTCTTAGGACCATTTCTCATTCAGATTCTAGAAATGAGTAGGTAGTGCTGTTTTTCACATCATCAATCTCCTTCCCCACCCTTTGTGGGTTCTCTCTTTACAGGTCACTTTTCTCTGCAGCAACATCATTCATTTTGAAAGTCTACGAACAAGAACTGCAGAAGCCTTAAGCCTGGATGCTGCCTTATTTGAACTAATCAAACGATGCCAGCAGATGTGTTCATTTGCGTCACAGTTCAACAGTTCAGTCTCTGAGTTAGAGCTTCGTTTGTTACAGAGAGTGGTGAGTCCTGTGGGAGTAACTAACTGGAAGTGTTAAACATAATAAGGCCAGTAACCCAAATTAAAGGTACAGTTATTGAAGACTAAACAATATAACAAGTTGTTACAATTGAATTAATGCTAATTCTATTTAGGACACGACTCTTGAACATCCCATTGGCAGTTCTGAGTGGCTTCTGTCAGCACACAAACAGTTGACCCAGGATATGTCCACCCAGAGGGCTGTTCAGACAGAGAAGGAGCAACAGATAGAAACTGTTTGTGAGACCATCCAGAGCCTAGTGGACAGCGTAAAGACTGTGCTTACAGGTCACAACCGGCAGCTTGGAGATGTCAAACATCTCCTGAAAGCCATGGCTAAGGTAATGCACCCCACTAGCATAGTTTCCTGTCTCAAGACATAGGTTGCTTTGTGGAAAGATGTGACACTTTTTAAAGAAAAATAACTTCTCAATTTATATCTTGCAACTTGTTTGTAACTAGGTCAGAATGTGTTTCATCAACCATTTTTTTTTAAAGCAGGCATTATGATTTTTGTACAGAGAGAATCCGAGACTTAATGGATTAACTTAGTGCCCAGTGGAACAGCTATTTCGGTTTTTCGTCTCTTATCCTCCACTTGTGTCTCCAGACAAATATAGCTTTTCTCCAAAGTGAATGAACTACTGTCTCTTCCCTCCAGTACTCTGCTCAGTGTGGTTAATAAGGAAATACATTCCCAGAAGAGGCTAAATTACTTCATCATTACAAAATAGTGGGAACAGTCACTTTGATATTTCTTTTTGTTTGGTGCTAGAAACAAAGATCCTGTAAAAAGAAACTAACATGTAACTAGCAGATCAAACACAGTGATATTTAGGTCATTTATTACATCTTGATCACAAGGTGACTGTCTTGAGAGGAATTGCTGGAACAAACAAGTCTGTTACTAATGGATTGTGCATTGGTGGCAGGACGAAGAGGCTGCTCTAGCAGATGCTGAAGATATCCCCTATGAGAGCAGTGTCAGACAATTCCTGGCTGAGTATAAATCATGGCAAGACAACATTCAGACAGTTTTGTTCACATTAGTCCAGGCCATGGGTCAGGTTCGAAGTCAAGAACATGTTGAAATGCTGCAGGAAATCACTCCCACTTTGAAAGAACTGAAGACACAAAGCCAGAGGTAAGCGTGCTTTCTGGCCAACTCTCATGACATAGAAGCAAAGCATGAGAAGTTTTGCTCATGTATTTGTAAGCAGTTATCTGATAAAAACATTCCATAAATAAACATTTCATAAATTTTGTATTTCAGTATCTATAATAATTTAGTGAGTTTTGCATCACCCTTAGTCACCGACGCAGCAAACGAATGTTCAAGTCCAACATCATCTGCTACTTACCAGCCATCCTTTGCTGCAGGTATGAAAGAGGCCGCATCTTGATGTGTTGACAGTTTATACATACAGGTTTAGGTGCTTAGTTCTGGGTCTATTGTGTTTTTAATCACTACTTTTAAAGGGGTTTTCTTTAATGCTGTCAGATACCAACCTCAATAATTATCATTAAAAGAACTTAACAAGATAGCCGAAATACCTGTATTGAAATATTCCTTACAAGTTTATTTTAGCTAGGTGGTGGTGGTTTAAAGGTTTAACTTAGCTAGGCAGTGGTGGCACGTGCCTAATCCTAGCACTCTGGAGGCAGAGGCAGGGATCTCTGACTTCAAGGACAGCCAGGGCTATACAGAGCAGCCCTGTCTCAAAAAAAAAAAAACAAGGTTTATCTTATGGTGCATACTTCTAATACCTGTACTGGGGAGGGTGAGGCAAGAGGATTGTGAGTTTAAGGACAGCCTGGCCTAATATTAAGACTATCTCAAAACCAAAAAACAAAACAAAGGACCAGAGAGATGGTTAAGAGTGCTTGCTGCTCTTGCAGAAGGTAAGAGTTCAGTTCCTAACTCAAAATTTCCCGTAATTCCAGCTCCAAGGACTCTGATGCCCACTTTGCCCTCGTTAGGTGGACACACACACACACACACACACACACACACACACACACACACAGATAAAAATAGAATAAAATCTTTACAAATAAACCAAACTGAAGACAATCAGCAAATTCAATAGGATTTAACATTGTTCTGTATTTAAAATGAATGGGTTAATTTTCCTTAAAAAGAATAACTGGGTAGTACTTGGGAGGCTGAAGCAGGAGGCTTGCAAGTCTGGGGCTTAAATGATCTCAGACTTCCTTCTTTCTGTTTACTTATTTACTTACTTACTCACTTATTTGTTTCTTTGTTTTGTGGCTGTCCTGGAACTTGCTATGTAGGTCAGGCTGGCCTTGAACTCAGTGATCCCTCTGCCTTTGCCTTCCAAGTGGCTGGCATTGAAGGCATCTACTACATGTCTGGCTTCAGACTTTTAATTTTATGATTTAAGTTTTTTTTCTTGTTGGGACCTTTAGAATATTAGAATAACAATAGAAAATTTTGTTTGGAATCTTTCATTTCAAATTAAGCCATGAACACTACTGTGCATATCTGTAGGGCTTTTTTTTAAATAATAATAATATATTCACACATAGATCATTTTGTGAGTATGTTTTTTTGTTGGTTTTCCTAGTTGATGTTAAATTGGTAATTGCTTGGTGTAAAGTTAATGTCCAAAAAGTATATCAAGCTATGCTGATATCTCTCTGTCTGTCTGTCTTTCTATCTTTTCTGTTTATCTATCATGTGCATTGGTGTTTTGCCTGCATGTATGCCTATGTGAGGCTGCTGTCTGAAACTGTAGAGACAGTTGTGAGTTGTCAGGTGGGTGCTGGGAATTGAATCTTCGTCCTCTGGAAGAGCAATCAGTGCCCTTAACCCCTCAGTCATCTCTTCAGCCCAATACTTAAAATATTTATTATTTTTAAAAGACAGCATCTCACTGCTAAGCCCTGGTTGGCCTAGAACACACAGAGATTCGCCTGCCTCTGCCTCCTGGGAGCTGGATTCAAGGTGTGGCCACCATTGTTAATCTTTTCTTTCTAGTGCTCTTGTTGCTGCTGCTTCTCCTTCTCCAGTATATTTTGGCCATGGTCTTTCTCCTATCCTAACTCCTCCCAGAATCCCTCCCTACCTAACCACACAATTTCATATTAAAAAACAAAATCAAGCCAGGTGGTCACGGTGGCACATGCTTTTAATTCCAACACTCAGGAGGCAGAGGTAGGCAGATCTCTGTGAGTTCAAGGTCAGACTGATCTACAGAGTTCCAGGACAGCCAGGGCTACATGGAGAAACCTATCTTGAAAACACAAACAAAACAAAACAAACACACACAAAACCAAATGAAACAAACATACAGTCTGAGAATTCTGTTGTATCAGCCCTGTTGTGTCAGGAAGACACTTTCCTTGGAGTCATCCACTACCTCTGGCTCTTAAAATCTTTCTGCCTCCTCTTCTGCATAGATTCTTGAATCCATTTAGGGTTGAATGCTCTTAAAGTTTCTTGCTCTCTGATGTTGTCCAGTTGTGGGTCTCTGGGTTAATTGTCTACTGCAAGAAGTTTGACTGATGAGGTTGAGTGATGCACTGATATGGGTCCCAGTTATGTGTAGTGGCTATGGTGTCCCTGTTAAGAGAGCCATTCTGTAGTCGGCAGAGAGTTGCAGAGGAATTGAGATTGGCTGGGAGGAGTGGTTTAGGAGGGTGATGAGGAAGCTTTTTTTCCACCTTCAGATTTTTGAATTTAATGTATGAATGTTTTGCCTGCATTGTGCACCATATAGGTGCCTCGTGTCTTCAGAGGTCAGAAGAGAGTGTCAGTCAGATATCCTGGAGCTCTGTTTACCAATGGTTGTAAGCCACCATGTGGATGTTGTGAGTTGAAACAGAACTATAAGACCAGCAACAACTCTAAACTGCTGAGCTGTGTCTTCCAGTCCCAATCACTAATGAATACTTTTTGTGGGTGATTGGTGTGTGTGTGTGTGTGTGTGTGTGTGTGTGTGTGTGTGTGTACACGTGTACGTGTGTGTACATTGGGTGCCATCCACCTTGGTTTTTTGATTTTTGTTTTTTAAAGATTTTATTTATTTATTTATTTATTTTGGTTTTTCGAGACAGGGTTTCTCTGTGTAGCTTTGCGCCTTTCCTGGATCTCGCGCTGTAGACCAGGCTGGCCTTGAACTCACAGAGATCCTCCTGGCTCTGCCTCCCGAGTGCTGGGATTAAAGGCGTGCGCCACCACTGCCCGGCAAGATTTTATTTTTGAGTGTTTGTCTACAGTGCCCAGGGAGGAATGAACGTATTGGATCCTCTTGAACTAGAGTTACAGACAGTTGTGAGCTGCCATGTGGGCGTTGGGAATTGAGCCTGGGTCCTCTGCAAGATTAGTCAGTGTTTTTAACTGGTGGGCCATCTCTCCAAACCCCTACCTTGTTTTTTGAGACAAGGTCTCTCACTGGCACCTTACCTGGGCTCACAGATTAGCTGGCCAGTGTACCCTAGAGATCCACTTATCCTAGCCTCCCTTGCACTGGAATTACAAGTGTACTCTGGCTTTATGCCCTGATTGAGATATTGCCTGCCACTGTTTATCATGGCATAGTGAAGATGGTTATGTTGTACAGCTTCATATATTGAGAGCCTCACTGCTGATGAGGTTGTGTTTTTAGGAACATTATTATGTCAAGGGATAAGGACTTTTACCATTATAAAATCAAGTTCATTTTCAAGGTTGAGTACTGTGGAGTACTTGCTACCAGCCATCCCTGTGTATGTGCTCCCACCCCCCACTCCATTTCTGTTTGCATGTAAATTGAGCCACTAATTCTTTCTCTATAGCGGTCCGGAGCAATACTGGCCAGAAGACTCAGCCTGATGTCATGTCCCAGAATGCTAAAAAGCTGATTCAGAAAAATCTGGCTACATCAGCAGATACTCCACCAAGCACCATCCCAGGAACTGGCAAGAGCATTGCTTGTAGTCCCAAAAAGGCTGTCAGAGATCCTAAAACAGGGAAAGGTAATCAGTTAGAGTATGAAGGCCGTATAATTCTATAATACACAAAGGTTGGTTTGACTAACATGTCATTGCTTTATAGCTGTGCAAGAGAGAAACTCCTATGCAGTGAGTGTGTGGAAGAGAGTGAAAGCCAAGCTAGAGGGCCGAGATGTTGATCCAAACAGGAGGATGTCAGTTGCTGAGCAGGTGACTATTTTTTAAGCTTAAGCTATGTTTTAATGCTGCTGGTAGGTTGAAGGATCTCATTTACCCATTTCCTTATTTCATCAAGAATTAAGGCCCTTAGGCTAGCAGTATGACTCAGTGGGTAAGGCCACTTGCCACAAAAGCTTGACAACCTAAGTTCAATCCTTGGTTTCACATGGTGGAATAAAGAAAGACAACTCACTCAAGTTGTCCTCTGACCTCCATATGTCCTTTGATGAGCTCATTCTCGCTCGCTCGCTCGCTCGCTCACTCAGCAACAAAAAGAGAAAGCCCCTAAACCTACATTCAGGAGTCAGAAGGTTATTAGTAACATAGCTGTGGGGTTGTCAAATGCTCACAACTTGACTCTTCACTACTTAGGACTTTCCTTTCAGCAGCATCTTTCATAGAAATTTAAGCTCTAATTATCCACCACACTCAAGTTAATTTTCACTTTAAAGATTCTGAAAGTTGGCCGGGTGGTGGTGGCACACACCTTTAATCCCAGCACTCAGGAGGCAGAGGCAGGCGGATTTCTGTGAGTTTGAGGCCAGCCTGGGCTACAGAGTAAGTTCCAGGAAAGGTGCAAAGCTACACAAAGAAACCCTGTCTCGAAAAACCAAAAAAAAAAAAAAAAAATCTGAAAGTTTCAGATGAAGGGAGGACGACAGTTTTGGGAGGTGTAGACTAGTCCTGTGAATACCTATGTGTCTTTGTCCAAAGTTTTTCCCTGTTACTAGTTGTGTGTGTCTGGATAGTGCACCCCCACTCCTCCAGGTGCTGGGGATTGAACATAGGTCCTGATAGGTGCTAGGCAAGTACTTTACCACTGAGTTATTCAACTTCCAGCTGTTGATTATTAAAAATGTTCAAAGTTAAAGTTGTAGGAATGCCATACGTTTTACCAAGACTAAGCATTTCTTGCATACACTTTTCATCATTGTTTTGTTCTAAGCATAGCATTTCATGGCATAACCCTGAGAGCAAATAATGGTGGGGGGATGGGTAGGCTCCTATGATCCCTATAGTTCTAAGGGTTCTGACTTTGCTGAGACACTCAGCCTGTGTATCCTCTGTGGTCATAGAATGAATCACCTCTTTTTTTTTTTAACCAGATTTTAACCCAATCTTCCTTTGGTGATTGGGTTGACTAGAACTTACTCTAGAGACAACTCATGCAATTTGTATATAAACTGTGACCTTGCAAGTTCTCAGTGGTTTTCAATTTTGTCCTACCTATGTTCACAGGTTGACTATGTCATTAAGGAAGCAACTAATCTAGATAACTTGGCTCAGCTGTATGAAGGTTGGACAGCCTGGGTGTGAATGGCAACACAGTAGATGAGTCTGGTTAAGCGAGGTCAGACATCCACCAGAATCAACTCAGCCTCAGGCATCCAAAGCCACATCACAGTCGGTGGTGATGCAACTGGGGGCTTACTCTGAGGAAACCTAGGAAATCTCGGTGTACTAGGAAGTGAATCCTGCAGGACAGCTGCACTCAGGGATACGCCCAACACCATGGCCAGGGTCAAAGGTGAAGAAAGCAAGCTCACTGCCTGCACACGGAGATTGTCTTTCTGCCACAGAACAGCTGCAAATGTGTCAGGAGGTTAGCTGAGAAAGAAATCGGGATGCTGCGGAGCACAGAGTGACTTGGAACTCCATTCCACCTGACCCTGTGTGTACAATCCAGGAAAACAAACCCCGCTCAGAAACAGAGAAAACTGGGGCCGCGAAGAACTCACAGCCACGGAAGAGTTGATGCATTCAGATTCTGGAGAAACACTTGTTGCTTGGCAACAGTACTGGTTGGGTTGACCAGTAAGTACCAAAAGGCTATGCTGTATGAATTTCAGAAATGGACTGAAAAAAAGGAGAGCAGTGTAACAGACACTACATTGGAAGAACTGACTTCTGAAATGAAGGGAAAAGCACCTATGGATCCCACTCCTCCCAATCGTTTACCTGTTCCCCTGCTCCCCCTTGACCCACTCTGGTAGATTAGCCAGCTGTCAGACTCACTTTTATTTCAATCCTTACACTTCATAAACTTTCGTCTCCACGCCGTTACCATTTGGCGACAGAAACAGGAGCTTCTCCAAATCCAATGAAAACATGGAAAATTCAAGGATTGTTTAAAGGTCCGATCATCACATACAAGGTGTAACTCAGTCATATCTGTGACTCCTATCATGTACAGTTTCCAGAATTGTCACTGTGCATCCAAATGTTATGAGTCTAACAGACATTGATTTCATGTGCACTCCCCTTTGCTTACAGTGTGCATTTTTTGGAGGTCATTCAAAATTTCCCTCTTCTGTGATTGCTGTAGTTTCTTTCATAGAAAGTAGCTGATCTGATGTAATCTTTTATCTTTTAAACAACCAGGATAGAGAACCTATTGGAGTTTGCATTGTTGATGACAGGTTCACAATAAAGTGATGTTCTGGTGGAGGTAGAGTGAAATGTTTTTTAATTCAGTTTTCTCATTTGATACTTTTAATTTACAAAGTATAATTTTCTCTTACGTTTTAAGGTGTAAATTAAAAGTGCTTTAGTTTACCTGGCATTTAGGGGCATACAAAGTGATGCCCACCAGCACCTTTAAGTTCAGCTGGTGGTCTGTGAGGGGTTCTATTTACTTTCTGCATCATTTTATAGCTTACTGTTGAGTGACTAGTGTAGTGAGTCATGATCAAGGCATCATTTAGCATTTTCAGTACTTGCTGCTGATCCTCGATAGAAGTCCAGACTAGAATAGAGCTAAAAATCACGTATCAACACAGAATAGCACACAGTATTTTGAGTCTGTTTTCCCAGCATTTTAGCAACTAATGCAGTGGCCACTTACATTTGCCAGCCTCTACGCACAAGCCTGAAAGGTCCTATGGAAACACTCCATGTGGCTCTGGGCTCTTCTCTGATTGCTACGAGTTTAATTCTAATCCTCACAGGATGGATGCCAGTGTCAGCACTTTCTTAATTATGAGTATTGGAAGAGGCTGTTTTGAATTTCCATGTGTCCAATGACCAGTTAAGAAACTTAGCACATTGCATTTGATTTTATTCATTGATTTTTGAGCCTTATTTTCACAAAACAGCCTAGCTGGAAATATTGATGCCATACTGTATTTTGCATGCTGCTTTCTTTCCCAGAGGCATTGAGGGCAACTGTACTTGGTAACTTTTGCTCTCTCAAGATTTGTCATTTTTAGCCATTCTTCATGTCAGGAAGAGCTTTTATCATAATGATAAAACCAGCTCATATTTATTTGTCCCTGTAGGTGGTGATACTGGTCAAAAATGGATTCTGTTTTGGTAATAGGTGAATTTATTTCCCATGAATTTCCAGCATCAGAAGTACCTGGCACCTTAATCCAAGCAAAAATATGACAGCTTAAAAAAACAACCAAAAAAAAAAAATGTGCCTCTGATGAATTACCCATCCTTTCTATTTTAAGTTGGTCCCTGAGAGAGGAGTAGGTCTTGGTTATAGAGCAGATAAGAGCAACCAAGTACTTCAAAGCTTGCTGCTTGCTCACTGCACTCCGGACAAAACCCTCATCTGTGTGGTTTGGCTTCCTGTGCAAATAGCCTTGCCAGGTTGAGCTTTTGTAAGAATCCTCAAGTGGAAAAAATAGGGCTATTGGGGGAATGTCTTAAGAAATCATGTAGAGTGCTATAGTTTTGAAGTCATACATTTTTTTTGATGACAAAATACCTGTGGAAAACCAGGGATATTTTCTCTTTCTCCCCAACCCTTCCTCTCCTTACTCCTTACCGCTCTACTCCCTACTTCCACCTCTCCACTCTAAGATTCAGGGGGTACAGGACAACCATACAACAACCTCTTCTAATTCAGAGTACCCTTGAGAATTGAAATGTATTGTGTTTTGTTGTCTTTAATTAGTTAGCGTCTGTTTTCAGTTGATTTCTCTACCAAGCTGTGGAAACCTGGTACTTAGGAAACTGTTCTTCCTTTACCAAAGTGTCTTGTAGTTTCTGTTTCTGGTCAGGAGCTGATCACGCAGTTGGCTAGATGACTTCTTTTGACACTGGTGGTGATCTTGATCTACTTGCTTAGATCACTGATTCAGAGTTCAAATCCCAAGTTCAGGGTGAGAATTTGTAATACAAAGGAAAAACTCCCTTCACTTTGCTCTTAACACTTGCCTCTGTTACCTACGCTTAGTAGTTTTCTTAATATTGTCCAATGTTTGGTGTTATCTACATTGTTTTTGTTTAATTGTGGTTGTTCCGATGTGTGAAATTTAAGGAAAGAGCCATTTAATAAAAGCCAAGCAGGGCAATGCAAGTACAGCCAAATACTAGAGTTGATGTGCAGTCTTAGGTCCTTTTTAATCTGGGGTATTATAGGCAGTACTTTAAATCAGAGTCTTCCTGGCCTATTTCCCTCCACCTTATTGTAGTTACTTGGGGGCTTACTTGTGCAGTACTAAAATCAAAGGAGCTGGTTCTTCTTTTCTCCCAATTCTTTTCTTAGTAATGAGCACACCTACAACTAGCCTGTGACTCCTATTCAAACACAGCATATGTCAATGCTGTGCTGCTTGCTGTTAGCTGGAGTCCCTGCAGTGCAGGGATGGAACCTTGCACATGCTAGGCAAGTGCTCTACTCCTGAGCTACATACATCCTAGCCCTTCAACTAGCACACTGAAGCAGCTTTGTTTCACATGTGTTAAGATGAGTACGAAAACCAACATTATTTTATATCTTGTTGAATTTATAAAATGCCAGTAATTAGAACCCTCCCCCTCCAAATCAAGGAGGCAAAAAAATTAACGCACTAGTCACTGAAGTCTTCATCTTCAGTTCACTGGGTAGGATAGGAAGATTCCTTATAAGAGGTACTAGTGAGCATCAACGCTTTGCTAAGATTCAAGAGAAGGCAGTTCCCTGTACTTGGCCTGCTTTGGGGGCTGGATAACATCATTTACAAAATGCAAACTGAGCTTAGGTTCAAAAAGGCAACCAGGTTGAGAACCTTTGAGAATTGGGGCTCACTGGGTGAGTCTAGTGCTAATGTTAAGAACTCAAAATCAGCTGGATATTTGAAGACGGTAAAGAATTGGATATTGTTCGGAAGCAGATTTTTCCCCTCAAAACAGGCTGATTAACAGTGGTTGTTTTCCCTTTCCTGATGTTTGATTCAGCTCTGTTTCAGATTACTGTGTTGCTTATTTTTCCAGTTTTAGAAGTCCCTTATGTTTCCGCCTGGAATGTCAGGTGGCAGTGACATCACATTTCATATTTGATTTTTTTTTTATCCCTTATTTAAGAGCAAGTTGAGTTAAGCTGAATCTTCCTTGTCCTAGTAACTGTACAAATAGTGGCTTTTTTCTTAAGTTGTAATGCCTCCTGATGGATATAATTTTGTGCTTGTATTTAAAATTAAAAGTTGAATAAGTCACACCAGCTTCCTGAAAATGTCCATAATGCATCTTTTGGAAAAAAAAAAAAAACACATGCCTACTTTGCATTAACATGGTAAAGATTGTATGAAATACCTGCTTTTCAAAAAAATAAATAAAGGTTCAAGTCTTAAAAGATACAGTATGTAAGTTCTGAATTTATTGAAGTAGATCCCAGAAATTTTGTTTGGAACACAGTTGTGTGGCTTTCTATTTTTCCCCAAATTAAAAAATTTAATTCTCAAAAACATTGTTTTACTCGTGTTTGAACAGTGAAAATTTTATTTCAGTAGGAAAGTTCTTAGATAAGAGTCAATGCCTTCAATCTAGGGGAGGCAAAGGTAGTGGATCTCTGAGTTCCAGGCTAGCTGGGCCTATAAAGAGAAACCCTGTCTTGAAAAACAAAAGGCAGTGTATGAAGCTTAATTTTGGCAATATTTAAAAGACAAAACTGGCAGACCATTATTGGGAGTAAAAGCTCTGAAGGAAGAGAGTATCTGCAGAGTTCATTTGCTGTGCCAAGGTTCTGAGGAAGACTGTGGTACGGGCTTCATCATCTGGTACATTTCAAGAGATCACTTCAGGTTGTGGTGCAAAAACAGAAGTTAGAAGAAAGAGTAGGTTTTTAATCCCTGGGTCATTTGGAAGGTTAGTGAGAGCTGGGTTTGGACCTGGGTCTGGGAACAGTCTCCAACAAAAGTGCTCTAGAGAAACTGCCATTTACCTCAGCCTCAGCAGCTGGCTTTTACATTTTTCTTAAGTTGTTCTTTGGGAATACGGATCAAACTGTGAAGCTTTCTGAAGCAACAGCCCAAGTTCCCAAGGTAGAAATGATGGGTTTTAAAGCTAACTAGTACTCCTGCCTCTCTTATGCAAGTGGGTGCTCCTGGGCTACCAGCAAGATGGACACTGTTTAGCCTGTGTAACAGCTGTTTGGGTCCTATTGTTCTCAATACTGAGGTGAAGGAGGGAATTCTCTAGGCTTTAAATCTCCGATAAGGTTTCTGTATCAACCGAGTCATAATATCACCCCCCCCCCACACACACACACACTCATACTTCCTTGAAGTAGCACTTCACCTGAGCTTCCTAGCCAACACTGTGTTGTGTTAGTACCTTATCCAAGTACTTTCCACAAGGTCTGTGACAAATTGTATGCCCCTTTCATAGGACCATCATGCTCCAGGTAGGGCCAGGCTTATTTAGGAGCACTGTGTGGTCTTTCAAGTTTTTTTAAAAAAATCTCCCAGGTCTTTAAAGAACCTGGTAACTACCTAAGGAATGAAATGTGTTAAATGTAAATTATTTGAGGCCAATATTTAATAGGGCTCCCCCCCCATTAATCTGTATCAATCTGAAGCGCTCCATCATTTGAATTACTCATCCACCTATCCATCCCTCCATCTGAAGCGCTCCCCTAGCTACCTGAAGTGCGCAAAGTTCTATCAATTAAGTGAAGCGCGCCACAAACGATTCCCCAAAGACTGGCTGCAAAAGAAGCCCTTTAAGAGTCGGTACATCTTCCGTGTTCTCATAGGACCTGTTACTGCTGGCGCGATGGCAGCAGCAGTTCTCACGCGGGGGCCGCCAGCCTTCCAGTCACAAATCTTAGCAGGTGCCACAGGAGCCTAAAGCTTCCTCCGCCCTTCTAACCTCCGCTGGCACAGCACTGCGCATCCTCCACTCCTCCAAGCAGAGGCCCTGAGATCCAGCGGGGCGAGCGACTAGAGACGGCGGTTGAACCGCTTCCTTCCGCTCCGCCCCCAGCGGGCCACACCCTTGTACTCTGATTGGTCGGAGTCCTTCGGCTCCGCACAGCTCCTCTCTCCTTTGACCTGGATTTCAAGTCATGCGCTGGCTGCCGGTTGGCCTGGCTTCCCAGAAGCCGGAGTGCCATCTACCCAATGAGGAGCGAGTTTCGCGAGGGCTGTCGGGAAAGGCAGCCAGCCTATATAAGCAGCCTGCGGGGCGTTCCCTCGCGCTCCGGTCGCCGTGCGGGTGTCGGTGAGGAGTGTTTTCTGCTCGTTGAGACTTGCGCGTCCCGAACGATGGCAGAGGGGGATAACCGCAGCAGCAACCTGCTGGTGAGTCGCGGTCGTCGGCTTGTACCCGGCGCTTCCGGTTAGGCCTCCCGGCCTGGGTGACTCCAGGGGGCTGCCAGGCCTGATCCTGCGGCTCCGTGCCCATCTCCACGGTGGCGGTCCCTACTGCCGATCCCCAACGTCCTCTGGGGATCGTGCACGACGAGGCAAGGACCGCGCGTGAGGAAGTGTGAGAAGGAGGGCCGTGGCAAGAAGGAACCTGGGTGGCAGGTTGGGGCGCTCGGCCGCCAGGGGCCTTGTCTAGCGCTCGGGGCTCAGGCCGGAGACCTACCTGTTCCGCCCTCTTTGATTTTAATCCCATGTTGGGTAGATTGTATGCATGGTTCTTTTCCCCTTAAAACTTGGGCAAGGGTGGAGGGTCAAAGGGCTGACACAGAATTTGCTGTAGTTGGCTGCGAGTTCACCACAGGAAGCTGAAATCGGGTTCAGCGGAAAGGACCGTCGGAGGTCCTGGCAGTGGTCTGGGTACTGGAGAAGGGGCTCACAGGACTGGGCGCAACTTTAAAATGATCATCACGGAATTGAAGGCAGTGCATGAGGTGGTTGGTGTTAGGAGGACACATTTGCTTCTTTAAAGTTTTTGTTTTCATTTTCTCTGTTGTCATTTCCCAGGGAAAGACAGGCCATATCAGAAATGAAAAGAGCAACCAACTTTTAACTTCTGCTTTTGCACTTCTAACAGCCCAAATGCCGGCAAGTTAAGTGTCTACAGGACAGTAGTCACTACAGGATTGTGCAAGATTTTTTTTTTTTCACTTTGCATTGGTGTTGAGAGACGTTTGCCCTGTCCCTTAAATTCCCCCTACACACCACACATACCAGCAAACAATCCAGTAGAGATGCTTGCCCTGTACCCTTAAACTACCCCCCCCCCCACAACACACACACACCAGCAAATAATCCAGTAAGAGGATTAATTGATGCAAAAGGAAATTGTCACGGGAGAGGGCCTGATCACAAACAACTATTTCTATCAAAGCAATTATCATTTTAAGGAGAACAGTATATGTCCTGGATTTAAAGATATTAACCTCTTTTTGTCTCAGTTTCCTCATCTTAAAAATACCCTTTCCAGTTTTGAGAGGCATTCATTGAAGTATAGCTTGTAAAATGTTTAGGATTTCTAGTTTGGGGTGATATCAGTATTAAACATGTAATACAGAGAGAAGTACTATGACACAGATTTCAACTTTATTAAAATTAGTCCGGACTGTTCTCTATCATTTGCAAATTCCTTTGTGAAAAGCTTATAGGATCTTGTGGGCTTTGTGTATGTGGTTCCTGGGTGTTGAATCCAGGGCCCTCCACAGACTGAGCAACTGCTTTCCTACAGAGAGACCTTCTTGTTCTAATTTGCTTCCTTTACCAAAGTCCCTGAAGGCTTTAGGCCACAATAGCTCATCCAAAAGGTGTGCTTTTGATTAGTTGTCAAGTATGCAGAGAAATT
The DNA here is from genome assembly GCF_007827085.1 of Peromyscus californicus insignis. NCBI lineage: Eukaryota > Metazoa > Chordata > Mammalia > Rodentia > Cricetidae > Peromyscus > Peromyscus californicus. The sequence continues at coordinate 85,397,619 of NW_026294562.1, forward strand.
TGAAATTTAGCCAAAATTCCATCATCAATGATGGGGAACCATTATGGAAGACTTTAAGTGTCTCCCATAATTTAGTTTGAGTACTTTTCTTTAATTCCACAGTCACTGCCAACATCGAAGTAATTCCATTATACAAAGAGCTATTTTAGAGATTGTGTATACTGACTGTTTTCCTGATGGATTTAGAAGGGCTTAAATCGATAAATTGACCAATCAACAGATCAATGCCAACCACCTGAAATGAGCAAACATAGAGTAGCCAACAATTTAGTAATATTGTGAGCACTGTTTCATTACTCTGTGAGTGAATTTGGGGATATTAGTTAACCATATTAAGCTCACATTCATTAATATTGAAATATTTATCCCCACATTGTGAAATCTTGGGAGTATTATGTTGCATCATGGACATATGGCCCAGTGCTAAAGCAACCATTAAGGGTTAGGCTTTCTTCCACCCATGGATTTTCATGTTTGGTGCCAAAATTGCAGCTTTTCATGACTCAGCTTGTTTAAGATAACAGTTTTGATGGCTTAGAAGGCTTTTACTCTTTCTGAGCCACCAAAGTGTTGAGATTGGTAAAGTAACACTCTGTTTTCTTTTGTTGTTGGTTTTTCGAGAGAGGGTTTCTCCATGTAGTTTGGTACCTGTCCTGGATCTCACTCTGTAGACCAGGCTGGCCTTGAACTCACAAGCCTTGCTCTGCTTCCCAAGTGCTGGGGTTAAAGGTGTGGTGCCACCACCACCAGGCTAAAGTAACACTCTTAATTGTTGGTTATGTAGGCTGCGGAGACTGCGAGTCTAGAAGAGCAGCTGCAAGGATGGGGAGAAGTGATGCTGATGGCCGACAAAGTCCTTCGGTGGGAAAGAGCCTGGTTTCCACCTGCCATCCTGGGTGTGGTTTCCCTGCTGTTCCTGTAAGTGAAGGATTCGATTGCTAAGTGCTCAGATGGTTCATAGCCTTTGCATAGGGAAGCTTTTATAATACATAATCCAAAAGGAATGCCTTTCTTTCAAGCAGCTTACCCAGTTTCTAGAATTTGTAGTCCTTATGTAAGGTTGTAACCTGATACAGTTGAGTAAATCCTGCACATTCACTTTTGTGTTTGAACACCTTTCCTTTATAGTCTTTTCTAATAAATATTGAGGACCCCAGAGTTTTTGGTTTTTTGAGACAGGGTTTCTCAGTGTAGTTTTGGTGCCTGTCCTGGATCTCACTCTGTCGACCAGGCTGGCCTCGAACTACAGAGATCCGCCTGGCTCTGCCCCCAGAGTGAGGGCTGGGATTAAAGGCGTGCGCCCCTGCCTCCGGCTCGACCCCAGAGTTTTTGACTGTTGCTGTTGACATGAACTAGCTGTGACAACATCATGCCATAATGCCTCTAGAAAACTACTTGTAAGGAAGTTAGAAAGCAAACAGCTCCATCTTTGAGAAGCTGTGGGCTAGGGAGTAAACACCTTTGGTTAGGAACAGTGACCAGTGGTTTTCTAACTTTGGTTACTTTTCTTTGTTTTTAACAGGATTATATATTATCTTGATCCATCTGTGCTGTCCGGTGTTTCCTGTTTTGTTATGTTTTTGTGCCTGGCTGACTACCTTGTTCCCATTCTAGCACCAAGGATTTTTGGATCTAATAAATGGTAGGTGGCTATGTATGATAGTGTGCTATGATTAAATGTTTTATAACCATCAGACACCTGCTGGGAGTTAAGAGTCATTTCTCTTATGTGAAGAATTTCTTAGCTGAATTCAAAAGAGTCGAGAATTTTCAGTACTTATATCTCTGTATTTTACTTTGGTCAAAAACTTGATTTTTTGTTGTTGTTTATTGATGTTTATTCAGTTTTACTTCTTACACTTAAAGTTTTTTTTTAATGGTTTTTCATGATAGGGTTTTTTGAACCAGGCTGCCCTCGAACTCAGAGATCCACCTGCCTCTGCCACCTGAGTACTGGGATTAAAGGGTTTCACTACCACTGCTCTCTTAAAGTAAAGGTTATTATTTTTTATTTTAGTTTTTTGAGACAGGAGTTCTTTTTTTTTTCTGAGACAGAGTTTCTCTGTGTAGCTTTGGAGCCTGCCCTGGAACTCACTCTATAGACCAGGTTGGCCTCGAACTCACAGAGATCCACCTGACTCTGCCTCCAAAGTGCTGGGATTAAAGGCATGTGCCACCACTACCTGGCTAGACAGGATTTCTTTGTGTAGCTCTGCCTGTCCTGAAACTAGCTCTGTAGACCAGGCTGACCTCAAATTCCCAGAGATCTGCCTGCCTCTGCCTCCTGAGTACTGGGATTAAAGGCATGCTTCACTGCCAGCAGGTAAGGATGTTTTTAAAAGGTAATGCTTTAAATAAGAATTACAGAACTCTTCTATTTTTTAAATTACGTTTATTTATTTTGGGGTGGGGTGCATGTGCCATAACATGGATGTGGCGGTCAGAGGGCAACTTCCCAGAGTTTGTTCTCTCATAACTATGTGGATCTTGGGGATTGAACTCGGTCAACAGGCTCTGCAACATGTCCCTTTGCCTACTAAGCCAGCCCCCTTAATAGACTTTGAACTCAGCTTGTTGAAATGTGTCCCTTGGATTGTGTGTGAGTCCTCATTTGTGAGTGTGTACACAAGGACAACCTCAAGTCAAGGTCAGTGGCTGGTTCTCTTGTTAAATGCCTCTTACACTGTCAGGTCACAAACTCTCCTCAAACACAACAGTATTAGGTCATTATGGCAACTTAAAAGTCGTTTGAAGGACACCCAGGTGTCAGTCTTGCCTTCCACTGGTGCATACCTTTAATCCCAGCACTCGGAGGCAGGGGCAGCCGGATCTCTGTGACTTCCAGGCCAGTCAGGGCTACAGAGTGAGTTCCAGGAAAGGTGCCTCAAAAAAACAAAACAAACAAACAAAAAACAAAAAAACCCTAGACATTATTGGACTTTTAAGCTGTATGGGTTGGTGCACACCTCTAATCTCAGTACTGTGGATGACATGTTGTGATATTATGCCCATTGTGGGCTACATATACATAACAAACTGTGGTCTTGGCTACACAGATAGATCTGTCACAACCTACATTCTGCAAAACAAACCAAGAGGGATGTTGTGTTTAAGGCTGAGTAGTGCAGGTGTAGTTTCCAAGTGCGTTCTGAGTAGATAAGATTCTACTGTTGGATACACAGGAGCTGTTGATCTCATTTTTACCTTTATCTGAATGGTTACTTATTACTTCCTAAGATTATAGTTAAGTGGATAAGGATTACATTAACTATTTGAAATTCCAGTGGAATGTTGAATTTCTCAGAGCTCAGTATTAAGAGTGCTTTCCCAGAACACATGGTACCCTGGGTTCTGTTCTCCACTGGAGGAAGGAAAAAGCACACATAATGAACAGAACCAGATATTGAAATAGATTTTTCTCTGTCAGCTGACATTTTCAATTGATTAGTGTTCTGCCTATATCCTTAGTTTTTTTGTTTCCAAAATGACAGCAAGTTATATAATCTGTAAAAATGAAAGCCTTACTGTGTACCTTCTGGATCTGTAAGAACAAATGCACATAATTTTCAGAGTTAGCTTATGTGATTTAAATAAGCATGTTTCTTTAAAGAATGATGGGTCAGTGCTAAGATTTGTCATTCAAACTGCTTTTCCCTTGCCACGAGGAGTTTAATACTGTTTGTTATGTTTGGGGAAGTTTATAGCCTTGACATTACATTAGCCAGACAGCAGTTCACTCACTAACTCATAATCCTGGAGTAAAGTCTTCAGAGATAAACAGATAGTTTGTAGTAATTGTATCCATGGGGCAAGTTTTAAGTTTTGATTACCTGGGTTGATGTGGGAAAGAAGGAACACTATAGCCACATCGTAGCCTTGACCATGGGCAGCTTGGATGATCTGAGAAATTCTCGCTGTGGCTGCACTTTGCCAGGCTAACACTACAGGAGAGAGGGCAGCATGGTCCTCAGCCCTGGTCCTTTTTATACTGGACCTGTGCCACAAAAATAGCAGAAGGACAGATTAGAAATGAGAAAACTATGGCTTTCTTAGAGAGGCCTATCAGTTTTGTTTGCTGCTTGCATTTTCTGTCACAAACTGAGTTTATAAGGAATTTGGATTGGGCTCTTTACTTTTTAAAGTAAGTTGAGTGCATGTGTGTGTGCGCGCGTGTGAGCTCAAGTGTATGTATTTGTCTCCATCTACATGCACCCACCCACATGCACATGTACATTGGTACATGTGGAAGTTAGAGGGCAACTTTCCAGAATTTGTTTCTCTCCTTCCTTGTGGGTTCTGGGGATTGAACTCAGGTCACCAGCCATGGCTGCAAGCATCTTTATCTTCTGAGCATCTTGCTGACCTGGTGTAGAAGTTATTCTACTACAGATACTCGATGCAGCTACTTGGAGCACTGATGGGCACACTTGGAGCTGAAAAATAAACTGAAATAGAAAAACCACATTTGTACCATGGACGCAGCTCATAGAAGACATGATTCCTGTTACTGTAGTTAATCAAAAGTGGCGTTAGAACTAGCCCCTTAATCTATTAGAAGTATGTATACAGGGCTGGTGAGGTGGATCAGCTGGTAAAGGTCCCTGCCACCACGCCTGATTACCTGAGTTTGAAACCTAGGTCCACATGGTGGAAGGAAAGAAATGACTGCCATAGGTTGTCTTCTCATTTCCACACCTACACCATGCTGTGCGCTCAATATGTATGCAGACTCACACATAAATGTATAGAAAAATATGTGCGTGGCACACTTTATGTAAAAAGTGTTCCTGTTCTTGGAAAGATGTCTTAAAATGTAGTCACTTTAGGGGCTGGAAAGGTCTCAAAGGTTAAGAGCATTTGTCCCCCTTTAGAGGACCTGACTTTGATTGCCAGTATCCACAACTGTTTATAACTCCAGTTCTAGGGGACCTAACACCCAGAAGAGGTTCTGGCCTCTGTAGGTACCAGGCACTGCATATATGTGTATAGACAAACATGTAGGCAAAACACTTAACATACATAAACTAAAAGTAACACAATTTTTAAAAATTGCAATCAATGGTTATCCATTGTCTGTTTCTACTTTCTTTAGAAGATAATTCTTGCCACATGTGGAGGCACCCACCTGTGTTTTCAGCACTTGGGAGGTAGAAGCAGAATAATCAAGAGTTTAACTGTGGCGTTGTGGCTCAGGTCTGTAATCCTAGCACCTTACAATGCTGAGGCAGAAGGATCATGAGTTCAGGGGCAGTCAGAGAGTGAGATTCTTTGTCAGGAAAATTAAATAACTAAATAAACTGTACTATAGCCATTTATTTATAACAAAAAGAAAACTCTTTTCTAGGACCACTGAACAACAGCAAAGATTTCATGAAATCTGCAGTAATCTAGTAAAAACTCGACGCAGAGCTGTGGGCTGGTGGAAACGCCTCTTTTCCCTAAAGGAAGAAAAGCCTAAAATGGTATTATTTTATTTTATTTTTACTTACTGAAATATGAAGCAAAATACTGAGTTGTGATTTCAGTCTGGTGACAGCCTTTTTAGGAGTGAAGTTCAATACTTACTACCCTTTGGTGTGATGTCTACATATATTCATAAATGATATATGTGGTAGACTAAACTATTGAAAGATAAAATTTACATTTTGCATATAACTTTTTATTATAGTAGAGATGAGGTTTTATTTTTCCCCCTCTTATATGTCCATTAAAAGACACAAACATAAAAAACATGTTCTCATATCTTAACTTTGGTTTTGGTGGGAAATTGCTAACTGGAAAGGTAGCATAGTTTATATTTTAAAGCATTATTAATCTGTATAGACAGTAACTAAGAGGGAACATATCTACATTCTATAAAAGAAAAGTAATAAAAATGACCTTACTTTCATAGCCTTTAAAAGAACTATTTAAGCCACAGTGAAGCTGTATGTGTATGAAATACAGCATGATGGCTTGGTCCTCTGAAGTGGTGAGACAAGCCTCTGTGCTTTGGTCCCCTGTACACAATGTAGAGTGCTGAAGCAAACCTTCCGAGTTGCCCGGGGTCGTCTGCTGCTTAGAGCTGACAAGTTTTGTTCTTTTTCTTAACAGTACTTCATGACGATGATCATTTCTCTTGCTGCAGTTGCTTGGGTGGGACAGCAAGTCCACAACCTGCTTCTCACCTACCTGATTGGTAAGTCACTGAGGAACCATCACACCTGCGTCTCAGCAGGGAAGTCTAACTGTAGTGTAGTCAATAAATAGATAAATGAGGAGTATTCTCAGGACCTGTGGAAGTGTAGCCAGGCGAGGACTGCAGACATAGCTTGGTTGGTAGAGTGCTTGCCCGGTGTGTATCAAGCCCCAGGTAGGATACTCAGTACTAGACAAAGCTGTGATCCCAGCACTAAGGACCTAGACCTTTATCTAGGAGCAGAAGTTCAAAGTCATCCCCAGCTGTGTACTACATGTCACATTCAAAACCAGCCTGGGCGACACAAGATCCTTTCTCTAGAGCAAAAAGATTCAAGTCAGGTCTTAAAATAGGGCTCTGTGGTTAAAATCACTTGTTTGGTTCAATTTCCAGCACTCATATGCTGGCTCACAATGACTTGTAACTCCAGTCTCAAGGAATGTGATAGCTAGCATTTAGGCAAATCACTTGTGTGTATATACATAGTCTTAAAGCCATCTGGCCTTGTTTTCAGGGAGATTATAAAGCCTTATGGAAGGTGACAACAAGAGTAGTCAGATAGAAAGCACAGTGCATGAGCATGAATGCACAGGCAGCAGGAGTTGGTGGGCCTGGATCCTGAGGGGGGAAGAGTGTGTTTCATCTTGCTTCCTCCAGAGTCTACCTGCTTTCAACTGTGAGTCAAATACTGTTTCCTTAACTTCATTTCTTTATTTCAAGTGACTTTTGTGCTGCTTCTTCCTGGACTAAATCAACATGGAATCATTTTGAAGTACATTGGGATGGCTAAAAGGGAGATAAACAAGCTTCTCAAGCAGAAAGAAAAGAAAAACGAGTGATACGGCTGCAGTGGAGCGCGCCTGCCTGCCTGCCTGCCCTGGGAACAGTTGTCCAGTGCTGTCTGGATGCTAATGTTAACAGTGGCTCTTTGCTTTCCTCACTCTGCTCTTGTTGATAGAGATTCCCACAGGCCAGGCTTTGTGCTGTGTCCAGTGCCAGCTGTAGCTGGGTGCATTCCCATCATAACTTGCTTTATTGAGTTTTTATTTTTGACAACTTCCTTTAAAATACTAAAGTGGTGACCTTTACTCTTGTACAGTGAACTGTGACTTTGGATAATTGTTGATGTTTGCTTTAAGCTATATTCAAGGTAGTGGTCTGTGGCTTACAGGAAGCTGGTTCTACTGTCTGCTTCCACAGTCTGCTTAACAAACTGTCTTATCTTTGTGAGTATAGAGACCAGGTTTACCACTTTTGATGAAGAGACCACTTAAGATTCATTCCTGATTTTCCACTGTGGGAGAATGCCCATGGAATAGGATAAAATTCCACACCCTAGTGTATGAGTTCCTCTCTTGTATGAAATGTAGCAGTTTTCGGAAGCATTGCCTTTTTTTTTTTTTTTTTTCTTCACATGAGGAATCTGTCAGCTTAGACTGACCTCTCATTCCCTTTGCACTGCGTCAAGTTTTAACAGCTCTTGAACAACAAACTTCCAGAAGATTGTATTTGGGAATTTTAGCACTCTCTTTGTTCCAGATTTTCAGCTGACTTAAAATGTCTGTGACTTTACTCCAAGGCCAGCCAGGGATATAAAAGTCTCCTTTGTTTGCTCAGTAAAAAACTAGAACATGTATTAATTTTTTAAGACCAGAAAAAAGCCTTTAAAGGTAAGCCTGAAATTCTTGTTTTTTTTTCCCCTCTTAATGCTGGCTGTATTTCAGTGGCTCTAGGTTTATACTTGGAAGCAGTGTCTACACTGGTGTTGGACTTTCCCCTTGCAGGGTTGCAGCTGAGAGCAGACTGCTGACAGTGATTGCTCTGTGTAGCGTTTGTAACTCCTTAAGCTTACTGTGATCATATGCCCTTTCAGTAGGTAGACTTTTAGAGCAGTTGAAATCTGCAGGAGTGAACCTCTGAGGGCCAAAATAGGACACATTTGGGAACAACTCTTTAACCCATGAACTAGCTGTACCATAGTTTGTGGATCCATTGCACTGATGCTGTGAAGCCTGAACCTTGTGATTCTGCCTATGTTCTTTCACCTCCCTGGCACTGTAACCAGTGGCACCTGTTGTAGCATGTGTCTGTCTGTTTGTTTAATGTTTCATGACACCCACCTTAATTTTACATGTTTTCTTGTAAATAAGCCTGCCTTCCTACCTGGAATTTTTTTTGTGTGTGAATAATACATGTTCTACCAAGTAACTACTTTGGCAGTTTTAATCATTTCTTCTACTTTGTTTTGTGTAAAAGGGGGAAAATTAAAAAAAACAAAACAAAACAAACTTTCGTTGCTGTTTGAGTTTTTGAATCTGACTAGTAAGTAACCTCCCTGTTATAGTCCTGCCCTCTGAGGTTCTCTTAAAAGGAAACACCAGGCACTGCTAGATTGAAAGGGAAACACTGAAGAGGAGGTGATCCCAAGACCAGCAGGGGAGGGACCAGCAGAGGGCAGAAGAGGCTCAGAAGAGCATGACTTTTGCTTCCAACACAGTGGTTGATAATAATCAGTAGATGACTTTTGTCTGCCTTTTAAAATTATACTTCACTGGGCAGCAGTGGCCCACGCCTTTAATCTCAGGACTCGGGAGGCAGAGCCAGGTGGATCTCTTGAGTTCAAGGCCAGCCTGGTCTACAGAGCAAAATGCAGGACAGGTACCAAAATTATACAGTGAAACCCTGTCTCAAAAAGCCAAAAAAAAAAAAAAAAAAAAAAAAAATTATACCTCAAGTTGGATGCTATAACTTGAGATTTCATTGGGAACAGGCTCCATCTTTAATCACTTCAGGATCCTTTTCTGGAGGTGTCAAGCCAAGTTTATCACAACTCCTGTGGTTGTCTGAGGCTTTGAAATTATAGCTTGTAATCTCAAGCCCACCCTTGACTACATAGGAAGATTTGCTCAAAAGGTTCAAAATAGAAGAAACCCTGGTTTAACATGCACCTGTGGCATCTGCTTAGGTCAGTTATATGTGGCCGAAACCATAGCCATCCTTTGCTACCTCTGGCCATAGTCTGAGTCCTCTTTTCAAGACTGGTCTGAGTTCCCTCATGAGGTTCTGTCATTCCAATGCTCATGTGGACACATTTGGAATGAGCTGGGCCAAGAAGAAAAGAATGGATCCTAAAAGTTTCCCCATGCCCTGTAGAGTGTGGGAACTTTGGTGTTTTTAGACAGTCCCAGGCTGGCCTTGGACTCCTGATCTTTCTACAGTGTGGTTAAACGCCAGCTGCTCATCTTTCACCAGGTTCTAGTTTGCCTCTTAACGGATCAGATGTGAGTCGGTTTCTGCAGGGCTCTTCCACTTCCCTGCTGCCTAGCACCCCGAGTTTCTTACCCATTTCTACACAAGTTCCCTCCTCTAGGCTCAGTGTGGAGCCATCCAGAAGCTGTGACTCACCAAGCCTACATAGCAAGATCCTGTGGGATCAAGTAGGGAAGTCGCCAAGGAGTCTAATTAGTATTTTAGACTATTTAACTACCATCCTCCCACCCCACTGCCCACTCCCACTTTGCTTTGAATTCCTGAAGTTTTTGTATCAGGTCCATTTAAGATGACAGTTTTCTTACCTGTGAAATGGAGACAATATCACAGATCTCAGTATTTGTTAGCAGCTAAGCTTATGGAAGTAGTTCTTTTAAGGGAAGCTGTGGCAACTTCCCAGATAACCTACATCCTCAGAGCCCTTCACATTGCCACCCTGTATGGCTGTGGCCCTGTCTTGATTTGCTCTGTCTCTGGCTACAGTCGGAATTTCCTAAGGATTGGAGCTGCACAGTTGGCACATGCTAGGCACTCAGATGTCAGTTGAGTAGTTAAAGGAGGGATACAGTATACATCGATAGTGTACATTCTGTGTCCTTCCTATGGAAAGCCCTTGAAAATGAAGAGATGGCTGAGTGGTGGCGGCGCACACCTTTAATCCTAGCACTTGGGAGGCAGAGGCAGGCGGATCTCTGTGAGTTCAAGGCCAGCCTGGGCTATAAAGTGAGGTCCAGGACAGGCTCCAAAGCTACACAGAGAAACCCTGTCTCAAAAAACCAAAAAAAAAAAATACTGGTACTGGAGAGATGGCTCAGCTCTTAAGAACACTGGCTGCTCTTCCACAGGTCTTGAGTTCAATTCCCAGCAAATATGGTAGCTCACAGCCATCTATGTTATCTGATGCCCTCTTCTAGAGGGCAGACATACATGCAGACAGAGCACTCATACACATAAAATACATAAATCTTTCCTGGGTGGTGGTGGCGGGGCACGCTGTTTATCCCAGCACTCTGTCCAGGAAGCAGAGGTAAATCTCAATGAGTTTGGGGCCAGCCTGGTCTCCAGATTTCCAGGTGAGCCATGACTACATAGAGAAACTCTGTCTTGAAGAAAACAACAACAAAAAAAACCCTGAAAATAAGAGATGTTCTAATTCTAGCCTGCTAAGCATTAAATAAAAGCAAACTGAACAGCAAGGTAAGTGTACGTGGAGCTAGTATGTCAAGGGAATTGGGAGGATGAGTTTGAGGCCAGTTTGAACTACATAGCCAGACCTGTATTCAAAATCCTAATAAACCTTGGAAAAAAACAAATGGTCTTTGTGTGGCATGAGTTATGATAGGCAATGAAGATTCCCCTGAGATGAGAGAAGGGGTGGGTGGAGCACTGAGGCAATACTCACTACACTGAACACCATTGCCACTGTGATCTCAATTCACCCTCAAAGCAACTCCAAGTGGTTGGTGGTATCATCTGTTTTCATGATGGGGAAACTGATTTGTCCATCAGCTGTGTATTGAGGGCCTACTATGTGGCAGAAGCTTCTCTACACTTTGTGCGTACAGCAATGAACAAAGCTTACTAAACCTCTGTTGGCTTGAAATTTAATGGTCCAGGCTAGCAGACAATAGATTCATTTCTGGTGTAGCCCCAGTTTCCAGGCAGGCAGGTGACCCCAGAAGGATCACTAATCTGAGGCCAGCCCGGGCTACATAGTGAAAGACTCCCTGAAGAAGAGGAGAAGAAAAAGTGGACCATGATAGTAACACCACTTGAGTCAGGATTATCATGAATCTGGGGATAGCCTGGGCCATTACTGGTGAGATCCAATTTCCAAAAGGCAAACCCAAACCAAACTAATCAAAAGAGCCAGGTGTGGTGCACGCCTTTACTCTCAGCACTAGGAGGCAGAGGCAGGCAAATCAGGCAGTTAGAAGTCACCTGGTGTCCATAGTTCCAGCACAGCCGTAGCTACCTGGTGAGTTTCATTATCTCAAAACAAAAACCCAAGAAAAAGCCGACTGTAGTGTTAATGCCAGGACCCGAAGGGCTGAGGCAGGAGGACTGCCGCAAGTTCCAGACTACCTGAACTACACCGCAAGCCCTAAAGAGTTAAGAGTTCAACCCTCCCACTCTCAAGCGCCCCGCCCTTCCCATAAGAAATCACTCACACAGTGCGAGGCTTTTATTTTGGGTGGATGGCCATGAAGTCTCGCGATAGCACTTCCGCTTCCCATAACTCCGTGCGTTCGGCCCTCCCACCCTCTTTCCGCCATCTTTCCGCGCCGGTGAGTGAGTCTTTGTGAAGCTCCGTGTTCATCCCCCGGCATCCGCGCCATCCGTCTACCCGGGGCTCGTTTGGGGAGTCCCTCGGACTCATTGAGCCCTGCCGTGGTCGCGGCTTCCTTCTGTCGGGGTCGGGGCCGCCATGGGCGGCTCTTGGCGGGAGCTGGCCCTCGGCTGCAGGCAGGGCTCCGCTCGGCCCGGGCCGGCGGGGACGGTGGCCCGCGTGGGTCCTGCAAGCTTCTGGTGTCAGCGGGCGGGCGCTCCAGAGTTCCGAGCGCCCCACGTAGCCGTGGCCCGTGTTGGCACTGGGGTTTCTGCCCAGCCACTCACTGCTAAGTTAGGGGATCAAGTCGGGGTTTGCGCTTGGCACGTGAAATATGCCTTGGCCGCGCCCCTACGAGCTGTGAAAGCAGCCCTGCCGTCCAAGGAGTCGTTTGGGCGCCCTGTCACGTAATGCTTCTGCTTCTGGGAGGCTTTTTGTCGGAAGTGTGTTAAGGGGTTACCTGAAAGTGAGTTAAGTCGTGTTAACCGCTGACACTGCTGACTTTGAAGATCTTGGCAAACGTTGCTAAAACTTTAAAACTTGCGTTCTGTTGACAGCCACCCCCTACTTACACGTTTGGCAAGGTTGTCTTCTGCGTCTTGGCTTGTGTCATTTTCTCCAGCTATTTGTGTGCTGGGTGGTATGAGCCTGAATATCTTGAATGAATAGATAATGAGTGCAGAACAGTCAGTAAATTGTCATGAGCTTAGACCAAAGAAAAGTTAATGGTGGGAGTAGGAAGATAAGCTTCATGGAGGCACGATCGGATGTCGGTGCAAGCAAATCCTGTGTTCTTTCCTCAGGCACCATGGTGCGCATGAATGTCCTGGCTGATGCTCTCAAGAGCATCAACAATGCTGAGAAGAGAGGCAAACGCCAGGTCCTCATCAGGCCCTGCTCCAAAGTCATCGTTAGGTTCCTAACTGTGATGATGAAGCATGGTGAGTATTGGTGTTTTGGATTTTTGGTAGTCGAAGGAAAAAATCCTAAAGACAACCACAGCAGAGTACTTGGTGGGTCTGTGGGAGAGAGGGTAGTACAAATGAAGCTTTTAGAGAGCCAGAGTTGGGTGAGACTGAGAAAAGTGAGCTTGTGTCTGGACTTAAATGACACAGGTCACTGCAAGCCCCAGTTGGGGAGGAAAGGTTACCCTGATGTCTGAGTCAAGTTGGCCTTGGGACTGTACCACCATGAATATTGGGAAGGGAGGGGGAAATGATTTTGCTAGGAATGGTTTTAGGTGTTAATGCCTAAATTTTTATGTGATGCAGTTTTAAGAATTCTGATACAATCAGATGTGAGGGGAAAAAATGTAGGCAAAAGGAGTGCTGAGTCCTAAAGGTTTAGGTCTCAGACTGGTGTCTTTGGTCTGATACTTACTAGTCCCTTGGTTTACAGGTTACATTGGTGAGTTTGAAATCATCGACGACCACAGAGCTGGGAAAATCGTTGTGAACCTCACAGGCAGGTTGAACAAGGTAAGACTGGATTGTCTCTTTAAAGAGCCTTCACTCACTTTTTGCATCTGCCTGCAAGTTATGGGTACTGCTGGCACCCTTGCTCACTTCCTGAGTTTCAGGAATTGGCGAGGGTGACTCTAAACACTACGTTTCAGTTGTTATCTTTGCTTGCTCAAGTTTTTGGTCAGTTTTGTGTGAGATAAAACTAGGCCATGGTAACCCAATTGACTACTGATTTCAGTAGCTTCAAATTATGACTTAGTTATAAACAATTCAATTTCTTAGTACTCGTGGTGTGCTGGATCTGTTGTTTTCAAGATAGGGTCTCAATACGTAGACAGATTGGCCTTTTAACTCAGATCTCTACCTCCAGTGCATTGCTGTTTTTTAATGGAATTGTTATTTTGAGTAAATGGCTAAGTACCCGGGTTGATGGCCTCCAGAGTTTGCCAGTGTAGGTTATAGTTGTATCTGAGGTCTAGACTGCCTGTCAGTTTTAATTGTCATCAGTATAACCAAATAGACTATTTGATCCCTGTCTCTTTAACTTGATGGTCTGATAGCTGGTGTTTGGGACATGTCAGTAAGCCAGTGCGGCTGAGGCTGATCTGCGAGGAGTTTGAGGACTTCTGGTCCAGTGGTTCTCAACCATTTTGGGAATTGAACGACGCTTTTCTTTTCTTTTTTTTTCTTTTTTTTTTTTTTTAAGGGGGTCGTTTGGAGATGGTTTCTCTGTAATGGCTCTGGCTGTCTGTGAATTCTCCTTGTAGATCAGGCTAGCCTTGAACTCAAAGAAATCCTGCCTCTGCCTCCCTGCTGCTAGGATTAAAGATGTGGGTTACCACACCCAGTTGGTAAACATTTACTTACAGTAGCAAAATTAGTTATGAAGTAGCAACAAAAATGATTTAACATTAGGCATCACTATAACATGAGGAACTGTATTAAAGGGTCACAGCATTAGAAAGGTTGAGAAACACTCCCATGGAGTAAAACACATGATCAGTGGTAGTGGTTGAGTTGGTGAGGTTTTCCTGTTCTGAAGGTTTTTGTTTCACAATATTGCTTCTCAATATCCAGACCTTAACACTACTGCTTCTGAGGTCTTTGAAAGATGAAGAGTTGGCAAGGCTAGTTTTCAGTCATTTGTTGTTGCAGTGAGAACCCACTCCCAGTGTGCTTTTGAATTGGAGAGTAGCTATCCTGCTTTGTTTTTTCTGATTTTGGGAAACTTTAGTCATGCTCATGTTTCTGGCCAATTGCTTAGCCAATAGGAGGAGGTAGGTGCAGGTAGAGTGGTATGTGGTGTAGTGCTTACTGCTATTGTGTAGGTCATTCTCTCTGAACTTCACTTTCCCTATACCAGAGAATGCCTGTTGGCCTCAAGTAAGGTTTACCCTTGCTGTGGGTAAGGTGTTAGAGACTGGAGAGGATAGAACCTGGCCTTCATCTCCCTGCTTGTGCTTGGTTAAGAGAGGGCTGTGCTGCTTCCTTCTCTGGGGACTTTTTCACAGCTGGAATATAGAAATGGGGGCAGACAGGAAGATGGAGTCAAGGAAGGATAGGGTGAGAATGAGTCTTATCTTTAGGGAGATATGTACAGCCTGGAGGTGTTGGAAGGCGTTTGCCAAGTTCCATCATTCATACTTTGGTGTGTGACTGCTAATCCTTTGTTTGTTTCGAGACAGGGTTTCTCTGTTTTGGTGCCTGTCCTGGATCTCACTCTGTAGACCAGGCTGGCCTTGAACGCACAGAGATCCGCCTGGCTCTGCCTCCCGAGTGCTGGAATTAAAGACGTGCACCACCACCACCCTGTGTGACTGCTAATTCTTACATGGTTGTCCTGTGTGGGCATCCTGGGTTCTTAGAGGAAGGGGTAATCAGAGCTGCATAGGGCAGTATAAGCAGTGGGAGCCTTTCTGCAGCTGTGCTCTCTGTTCCGCTTGAGGATGTGTAGTCAGCGATTAAGGTGGAGCTCTTTCTGGAGGATACTTGTCACTGTGTCCCAGTAGCGGAGATGGACTAGTTGTGGGAACACTGCTTGCCTGCTATCACCCTCCCTCAGGGTGGGAGTGTGGAGGGGCAGGCAAGGTTGGGTACTTGTTACTTAGATGTACTGTATTCCAGTTTTCAATTTATAGGTTTATTGTTGGCCAGCTCTACTTAAAGATAGGTTTTTGTGTGTACACATGTGTGTACATATGTGTGTGTGCTTGGCAAGCTACTGATGAGCTTGCAACCCTCTTGAGCTATAAAAATGAAATGAAATTTTGATTGTAATTTTACTCAGTCTCAGTTCTGTATGAGATAATTTTTTTTTTCTCGGGCAGTTCTCCAGGCACTACCATGTGACCTTAAGTCACTTGGCCTTACTTGACATGGGTCATTCTTGTAGGCAGGAGGGTATAGTCTTGCTTGGGTATAGATGTACATACATGTGTGGATGGTGTTTCCAGGGCAGGATCACCCCGTGTTGCTCTACCTGTCCTAGAATTCAGTTTTTTGTTCCAGCCTCTTGAGTACCAACCAGCGTTGTAGGTGTGTGCTGCCATACCCTGCTCAGTGTTTGAATGGCATTTATAGAAAAAAGTGTGGAGAAGAATAGGTGCCTGTAATATAGGTGATTGGTTTTGAATCATTGACTCTCCAGCAGTTATGAAAGCCATCTTGTTTTAGATTTTTGGTAAAGTGTAAAGAATTTAATCTTTGGTTTTCTTTTACAGTGTGGGGTGATAAGCCCTAGATTTGATGTGCAACTCAAAGACCTAGAAAAATGGCAGAACAATCTGCTCCCATCCCGTCAGTTTGGGTAAGTTGGCTTTCTACAATTAAAGATTAATGCTCTGAGCCGGGCGGTGGTGGCGCACGCCTTTAATCCCAGCACTCGGGAGGCAGAGCCAGAGCCAGGTGGATCTCTGTGAGTTCAAGGCCAGCCTAGGCTACCAAGTGAGTTCCAGGAAAAGGCGCAAAGCTATACAGAGAAACCCTGTCTCGAAAAACCAAAAAGAAAAAAAAAAAAGATTAATGCTCTGAAATGTTGGGATATGGCTGGACTTGAACTCAGGTTTCTTTATTTATATAGCAGTGGCTGTCTTTGCCTAACTAGCTTGACTTAAATACTTAAGTTCTCTAGCATGTGGGTCTGGGGATGAACCTCAGATTATCAGGTATGACAGCAAGCACCTTTACCCTCCAGGCCATTTCACTGCCCCAATGCCTTTTATTTATTTACTTTAGGTAGGGCCTCACTGATCTGGAACTCAGATTGCCCATTTCTTCTTCCAAAGTGTTGGGATTTAAGGGTCTGTGCAACCATGCCCAGCCTTGTCTTTGTTTTCTGTCAGGGCAGAGTGTGTAGCTGGGGTCTCAAGATTTCATCTTTTGTTCCAGGATTCGTTCCTGTGCACTGCCCCCAGGCACCAGCTTTCCTAGGCAGCATCAGTCTTTGTCTCCCAGGAAAGCAGGCTTGAGCATTGCTGAAGGTGGTGGTGAGCAGAGAAGGCATGTCTGGAATGTTTACACTCAACCAGTGTGTTTCTTTTTCCTCCGTAGCTTCATTGTACTGACAACCTCAGCTGGTATCATGGACCATGAAGAAGCAAGACGAAAACACACAGGAGGAAAAATCCTGGGATTCTTTTTCTAGAGATGTAAAACACATTAATAAAAAGCCTCCATGGACTATGCTCAGGGTCAGTCTTTTTGAACTTTTCCATCAGAATAGCAAATGTCCAGCAGTGTTGGTTGTGCTGACTGGTACACTTCTCTTGAATCATGCCCTCACTCAAGTCCTGGCTGGTGTTTGTCCAGTCAGGATGATTGCCTCTGGGTTGTGGTCCAGTGGTGCTCAGCTATGAGGCTTGATATAAATAATGAAGCATGTCATCTTGTGTGTGGCCATAAGGAGGTCCCTTGTGGCACCACTTTCAGCAAACTTGGGTTGCTTGCCAGTAACACCTACATAAAATGGTTAATGACAGTGTGGTGCTTTGAGTGTCCAGGGTGGACCCAGTCTGGTTTATTTGCCAATGGGAGGCATGGGACTTCCACCTGGGTCTCTGCCTACAGCCCCTTTTCATCCCCAGACTTGGCAAGCCTGTCTATGTTATCTCTGTCTCAGAGGGTAGTATCATAGTTGAACCCTGAAAAATGTCATTTCTTGGGTATTAAGACTCAGTCTGAAAGATAATTAAAAAAGCCAGCTGGAGGTGTTGCACACTACCAAGCATACCCTGGGTTCTGAACCCTATAGCTGAAAAACAGCATAAAGATTTGACAAGGATGGTAAGAGAAAGCCTGTGGTTGGGTTCCCAGAAAAATTCCTGAGATCCATCTGCCTCTGTCTCCCAGATTTAAAGGCAAGTGCCACCATGCCTAGGCAGAGTGGTTAGCTCTGTTAATAAGGAAAATATCTATCAAATGAAAGGTTGGTTTGGCTCCTGTTTTCACTGAGAACATGTGTCTGGTGGGTGGACACCTTCAGGTGTGGATTGTATGGTGGAACAAAGCTGCACATCTCAGAAGCAAAGGAGAGCGGAGGCGATGGTTCCAATGTCCCAGAGCAGTCCCCTAGTGACTTGTCTTCTTGCTAAGTTTAACCCCTGCAGCTTTCATCACCTCAGAGGCTGTGAACTGTGGGCTTAGGGGACATTGGTATTCATAGCTGTAACATTTAAAATAGGTGTGAAATTCTGGTCCTTTGGAATGAGCACTCAGTAGTACCACCACCTGCCTAGTAGAGCACTCTAGTTCTGAACAGAAGTCCCTTGGTTTGGAGAGCTTTGAACCTGCTTAAGTTGAGAAAGTGCTGTTGGGTCCCTGCCATGCTGAGGACTGTTGTCCTCACCAGGATTGCATATACCTTGAACATTTCCTCACATCAGCTGGAAAGAGTTGAAAAGATCTATGTGTGTCTGGTTACCACTTGTTAACTGACAAAAATGCCTGACTGAAAGTATTTACTATGGTCCACAGTTTTAGAGATGCAGGATCTCGAGCTATGCCTTCCCCCTTTTTGTGCACTCCTGCCTTGATTGGCTGGGTCAGCTGCCCAACCACTTAATACTGCCATCCTCTTAAGAGTTCTCAGGAGGTGATCCCAAGGGGAGGAGGAGCTTGGGAAAGTGGACCCCGAAGTCCTCCAGCTCAGTCTGGCAATTGGTCGGTTAGAAAAATCCAGGGTCAGTGGATGGTGGTGAGGAATCTGATTCAGGTTTTGACTTACTGGCTCTGGGTAAATGGCAGTTCCCATTACTTGATGCTGTCTTTCTCCTTGGGGATCAAATTAGCTTCCTATTCAATTGTTAAGCAAATTTCATAGTCACATAATCCTCTTATCTTTACAAGTGGGATTTTCCTTGGTTTCGATTTCAGAGTCCTTGATCCCTCTCATGTTTTCTGTCCCTACTGCCCTTGTATGGGAAGTTCAACTTGATCATTTCTCATTTATAGATTACCAGTCTACACTAGCTCAGGGGCCTTGACCTTGCCAGCTTCAGATATATCGATTCTATCCCCCTCATGGTCTTCCTCCCTGCCCCCATTTTTGTCACCTGAGACAATGTTAGGGTCTTTGTGGGCTAGATCAAGCTGAGGCTGGTCTCAGACCTCTGGTTTTTCCAGATAGGGTTTCTCTGTGTAGCCCTGGCTCTCCGGGATCCTGCTCTGTAGACTAGTTTGGCCTCTTTTTCAAAGATCTGCCTGCCTCTGCCTCCTGAGTGCCAAGATTCAAGGCATGTGCTGCCACTGCCTTGCTACAGGTGAAGTCTTAATACCCACCAGCCCAGCCATAGGGGAAACCATTTACCCCTTCATCAGTCCATTGATTTAGGGCATAGTCACCCAGGCCATATCTATCTATCTATCTATCGATATATCGATAGATAGATATATAGATATCTATATATCTTTATATGACCAAAAGCCAAAAGCTTGGGCTTTTGGTCAGTGAAAACAAAAGTCTGAAGGGACCGAAAGAGTATGAGCCCAGTATTTGACCTGAATGGTCAGGATGAAAAGAACACACTTCCAAAATTCTATCCTTTGGGTAGACCTGAAGCTGTTGAAGGGTTGTGTCTGGGAAGGCCAAAGAGTTGAGTTAAGTTCATTTTCTTTCTGATTAGTCTATTGTCTCATCAAACTGTAGGCTGCTAGAGGGCAAGTTGGCTAGCTTTTTAAATTTTTTTTTTGGTTTTTCAAGACGGTTTCTCCATATAGTCTTGGCTGTCCTGAAACTCTTTGGACCAGGCAGAACTCGGATCCACCTGCCTCTGCCTCCTGTGTGCTGTGCTGGGATTAAAGGAAGGCGTGCACCACCACTGTCTGGCATTGCCTATCCATCTACCCACCTCTCAATCCAAAAATTTTAAGCATGTGTTACCTGCTCATCTGGCCTTGAATATTATATTCTCTGGTTCCCAAGGGTCCCAGTGTAGTGCCTACCCATTTTATCCCTAGGAAGACCTAAAAAAGGAGGCCATGCAAACTACTGGATGAACTATCCTTGATTCCTTCCTGGTCAAAGGGTAAAAGTAGTCAGTGGAAATTTAAAGTTTGCCTGTCTCGCCATCTTTCTTACCTTCCTCTAAGGATGGTACCTCTCCCAGCAACATCTAGCATTCCTTCTTGGTTTACCTTAGAAATCTTTGGCTTAATTGAACAAGATGGGAGAACTCAAGCTACCTTGGGTTATGCAGTTTATTCCTACGCTGTTGGTGAAGGATGTCCCAGAGACTGAGAACCCTGGTGTCAAACCCACAGGTTGACTTTTTTTTTTTTTTCCTGTCCTTCCTCCCTCCCTCCTTCCCTCTTCCTCAGGTCCTCAGCATTGCATAGCAAGCACTCTGATCCTCTGCCATCTCCCCAGTCCCACTTAAACTTTTTTTGAGATCTATTTTACTTGTATGTCCGTACACCACATTGTGTGCAGTGCTCAAGGAGGCCAGAAGGTGTTGGATCCCCTTGAAACTAGAGCTACAGTTTTTTAGCCCCATGTGGGTACTGGGAATCAAATCCTCATCCTCGAAGAATAGCCAGTACCTTTATCTCTCTAGCCCCATCCTACTTTTTCTTTTTAAAGCTGAATCTTGGTTATGTGGCTTAGTCCCAGCCTTAACCACATAATCCCATGGTCCCAGCCTCCTGAGGTGCTGGTATTGCATAGTTTCCACTACTGATGCAGCATGACACTGCAGGGGATTCTCACCACTTTTAATACAAAACAAGCTTTGCTTTAGATTGATTTTGCCCATGCTAGGCTAACCTAATAAGTGTTCTCAGAACGATTAAGGTAGGCCAGGGTGAGTAGTGGCCAACCTTCGTTTATGATAATAAACTCTTTACTAATTGTGTGCATGTTCAAGCATTTGAGTAGTGATCACAGAGAGCAGCTTGTGGGAATTGGTTCTCTCCTTTGACTGTGTGGGTCCCCGGTTCAAGACCTCTACAAAAAACGAGGTGGATTTTTCCATTGGTCCCTCATATCCCTGGTTGGGTTTTGCACATGGCAGCCTCACTGGCCCCCTCTCCCCCAGCCTTTCTCTGCTCTTAGGTTGGGTATCCACTCCTGTCCAATAGGACATGAGGACAAGAGCTGCAGTCAGTATTTAGGGCCAGAAGCGGAGAGATGAATGGAGTCAGCAGAAATCTGAGTGACCAGGAGCTATGAGTCAGCAGAAATGAGAGGCGAGTGGAGATGGCAAAGGTGATGAGTCACTATCATGGTGATTGTGTGTGTGTGTGGGGGTGCTCTTAGTCTCATTAATAAAGCTGGAGCAGTGACTAGGCAGTAAAGAGCACTTGTTGCTCTTTCCGAGGGGAGATTCATGTTCAGTTCCCCACACATACATCAGGTGGCTCACAACCACCATACTTAGCTCCAGAGAGAGAGAAGAGCAGGCATATATGCAGGCAGAACACTGTATACATAATAAATCTTTAAAAAAAATGTGAAAAAATTATTGTATATGGATGCTTTGCCTGCACACCAGAGGAGGGCATCCTGTTATATTGTGAGCTGCTTCTGGGTGCTGGGAATTGAACTCAGGACCCCTGCAAGGACAGCCAGTGTTCTTAACCTCTGAGCTATCTCTGCAGCCCCCCTTTTTTTCTTTAATTGGCATGTGTGTATATATTCCTAAATCTATAAATACAACCTGCTAAATCTGCATAATGTTACTTGTATGTTTATGATTTTAGGGACTTCACGTGTAAGTATGTACAATTTTTTTTAAAGCCTTTAGAAACAGACTTCAAAGGAAACAGGAGGACAATTTTATTAGAATTTAAGAGAAAAACACTGCTGTAAATCTCAGCAGCTGCCAGGCAAGGGAAAAGAAGAGAGAAAGCCAAGCTGTTTGAGTTAGGCTAGCATGTTAAGACAAACACCCACGTGGAGAGAGAAGAAATACCGAGAGAGCCTGGAAAAGCATGCTTAGCCGGTATTTGGAAAAAGGGATAAAGAGAAGAAAAGTTATGCTTTTCTGAGTCCTAACTCAGAAAAATGGGCAGGCTGCACGACAGAGGCTCACAGTGCAGCCTCATCCACCCCAAGGAGAGGCTTTTGGGAAGGGAAAGCATGTTAGCTCGTTAAGGGGATAATTATTCCCCCTATCTCCTTAGGTGAATCAGCCTTCCTGAAAGGTGGTTGACAGGCCCAACTGCATTAGCTCATCTATTCTGGGTAGCTTGGAATGTTAGGTCATTTAGATTCCAAGCAATGATATAGCTGGTAAAGATCGAAAGTTTCAATATCCCTGGGGTGGCACCATGTGGGACAGGCGCATCTGAGGGTGTCCCTACTGGGTAACAAAGCTTTCTTCATGTGGGGAGAGCCCTGACTGGGTGGTTGTGAGGCCAAGCATTAAGGATTTTTCCCATCCATTCCTGAGAGGCCGTTAGCAAGAGGACCTGACACAGATACCTACCCTCAAACCTGCCCAGCAGTGTGATGTGTGCCTAAGCAGTGACAAGAATAGCCAGAGGAAATGATCTTCGATCACAGTTAAGAATTAGTCTGTCCCTGCAAGTCCCAACAAGCCATGTTAGGCTACCACTCTTCAATAAGCCAATTAGAGTCAAATTACTAATGAAAAACAGCAAGGGAGCTTTATTCAACATGGCCATTGGAAGAGGGACAAACAACCACTCAAAGTTCACCTTCAGTGTCCTAGCTAAGCAGTCCTGGCCAAGGTGTGGTCTCGGGTCACTGCCCTATCACTGTCCAGGCTCCAGTCTCCTACCAGAGGCCTGACACAGTGTGGAATCTCTGGAGACTCCCTCTTTGGTTGGCACCACACTTAAAACCTTGTCTCCCCATGAGATTCTGGGGGAGATTCCAGTTCCTGGGGTACCTCCTTTCAAGAGTCCAGATAACTAGAATGAGGGATACTCTTTAGAAGGTCCTTATTCCTTCCAGGCACCAGTGCCAGGACAATGACAGATACCTGTGTCCTGCAGCCCACCTGCTGTGAGAAGGCATCCAACAGTTTGGGAACACCTACCAGAACCCTGTATAACCCTCCCATTAACTTCCTAGCTACAGAGTGATACCTTTTTTTCTTCCCTAAAAGGAGTCCACCATCTTGTCTAGGTGGCTTTTCAAATAAAGTCACCTTCCTTTTGAGTAAACTCCTTGCCTGATATCTACTTAGACTGCTGTGGGGAGCAGCTGGGCTTGTAACAGTAAGTCGTTGGTTTTCCCAGTCCTAAGATGGAAGCTGACAGTGTCTTTCTTGCTGCTTTGAGAATGTGCTGTGCCCTGGCCATGTCACACTCTTCTGGGTTTGTCACCTTGCCTGACTGCTGCTTAAAGTCACTCAGCACACACACACCCATTCCCAGGGTGTCACACAGTCCTTGGGAGGCCCGCCCACCAGTTCTCACCAGGCTCCTGTGAGTGTGGCAAGCATCGTCTTTGCAGTTTCACAAAATTTCCACTAGGTGACAGCACAGGACTGCAAGTGTCCCGGAAAACTGCTCCCATGAACCCAGGTCTGGACTGGAGACCTTGTGAGATAAAGTAGATTATTTATGGCCACAGGGAGAAGGTGCAGAAGGAGGGAGGATGAGAGTAGGTGTGTCTTTGGCCTTGAGGCTAAAGAAAGTTTGTCTTCGTTACTTTTTTACAGCTGTGACAAAGCTCCAAGACCAAGACAACTTATATAAGAATGCATTTAATCAGGGCTTGCTTACATTTTCAGAGGGTGGGTCCATTACTATCATGGCAGGGAACATGGCAGCAGGCAGATATGATGCTTGAGCAGCTTGCGTGTTGAGAGAACAACAGAGAGAGAGAGAGAGAGAGAGAGAGAGAGCGCTAATTGGGCTTATGAAATGCCCAAGCCTGCCCCTAGTGACACACCTCCTTCACAAGGCTACACCTCCTAATCCTTCCCAAACAGTTCCATCAACTGGGGACCAAACATTCAAATATATGACCCTCTGGGGGCCATTCTCACTCAAACCACCACAGGGTTGTTCTGAGGGCTGGAGGATAGGCTGTATCCAACCACCCATTCATTCATCCATCTAGTTACCTATTCACCTATCTACCTACTCATCCACCCATCCTTTCATCTCCATATGTACTCACCCCTATCCAAGACACTGACTCACCCATTCATCCACCCACCCACTTCCTCTCATCCATCCATCTATTTACTATTCACCCACCCACCCATCTACTTATCCAGCAAATGTTTCTGAGTGCACATGCAAGTGCACACATGTATATATTTATATACGTATATATGTATATATGTATATACACAAAGCACATGATAATAGACAACATGCCAGATACTCAGAGCATAACTCATCTCCTTCCTTTCTCATAAGGGTCTTGCTGTGCAGTACAGGCTGTCCTTGAATTTGTGATTCTTTTTCAGCCAACTGAGTGCTGGCAATACTGATGTGTGCCACCATGCCCAGCTTTGGTACCACCTTTTTTTGAATGTACAGGTTTCTTTGGTTCATTTGTGTTTTTGAGACAGGGCCTCACTCACTCTGTTGCCAAGGCTGGCCTGGAGCTTGCCATTCTCCTGCCTCAGTCTCTGAGTGCTGTTACAGGTTTGCTTCACTGTGCTTGGCAGTCAGGGCTGCTTTCCCTCTAGTTGAAGGCTAGATTGTTGAATCTGTCTGTGCTGCTCATTCGTTGCCTCCCAGTTTTAATATTACTTTCTTTGCTGCTGCATTTTTTAATATAAACCAGATAATTGTCTGGAGGCATTTTTGCCCCTTGTGATCTCAATAAAGTTTCCCCAAATGTTTCTTCCTGCCCATCCCTACTTTTATTCCTAAGGGAGAACCAAGGCTACTCTGATTTCTGCTAACTCCTAGCTTTTCTAGCTCCAGGGCTCTGTTTCCTTAGAGTGATGCTGTGACCTGTAGCATATCACAAGCTTTAGTTTTTTAAATTTAAATTTAAAAAATTGTGGTGTCTGGGTAAATAAATTAATATTTGAATAGCAATAACAACCAGAGCACAGTGTGAGCATGTGTGAGCGTAGCAGGCTCCCAGAAGGCTCTGAAGAGGTATATAGGGAACACCATCACATGTTAGGTTCTCACATCTCATCCACCTAACTCCCTTCTCTTTCCCGAAGGGCTTGTCACTCAGCTATGCAAGTGGAGGACTGGACACTTTTTGGAAGTTGGTAGTCCAGCTGCCAGCTGAGTACTCACACAGGTCAGTCAGCCCATGGAAGGGAAAGTCAAATGTCTGAGGTGAGGAAAAGGGAGAGAAAGCATGGTTTGGGTCACACTGAGCTTGTGATGTCCAGTTAGACACGGTCAGGCAGAGGCCCGAGTACAGGTTTAGGGATTCACCAGTATGAGGAGGAGGTGCTCCATCTGTATGGAAGCCAGGGTCCTCTGACCTCCAGTAACCTGGGCCAGCAGCTTGTTCTTCAGTGACAGGTTCCTAAGCGGGATGACCAGGAGATGAGAAGATGAAGACAGGAAAGCTGATGTCAGGAGGTCTCCCACAAACTGTCTAATGCCAAGCAAGTTTGTTGAGAGCCACAGCATCTTCTTTACGATTTGCAGGGGAAATAGTGGGACAGAGCTAGCAGAAAGCTATCATACAATGGGACGAAGGTAGCAGAGGCTAACCAGGCAGTGCTGCATGGAGGGAACACAGGATAGCTCAAAGGCATCAGAGACTGAGCACACAGTGGCCTTGGGGCTGATGACTCCAGTCTCTTCAGGGGAAAAGCCTAGTTCTCAGGAACCCAAACTGTAACTCCTTTGAGGCCCTGGCCCCAGACCCAGACTGGGGTCTGAACACCACAGGAAGTAGCAGGGAATTAAAGGCTTCTGTCACTACTTCTGCCCCCTGCCCCCTTTGACAGAGTTTATTTTTGTGACTCAGGCTGGCCTTAAACTCACAATCCTTCAGTCCCAACCTACTGAGTGCTGGGATTACAGGCACACACACACTGGCTGGGGTTATAGGCACACACACTGGATGGGGTTCTAGGTGCACACACACTGGCTGGGGTTACAGGCACACACACTGACTGGGGTTATAGGCACACACACTGGCTGAGGTTATAGGCACACACACTGGCTGGGATTACAGGCACACACACACTGGCTGGGATTACAGGCACACACACATTGGCTGGGATTACAGGCACACACACACTGGCTGGGGTTATAGGCGCACACAATGGCTGGGGTTATAGGCACACTGGGATTACAGGCACACATACTGGCTGGGGTTATAGGTGCACACACTGGCTGGGGTTACAGGTGCACACACACTGACTGGGGTTACAGTTACACACACTGGCTGGGGTTATAGGCACACATACTGACTGGGGTTTCAGTTACACACACTGGCTGGGGTTATAGGCACACACACTGGCTGGACTTATAGGTACACACACTGGCTGGGGTTATAGGCACACACACTGGCTGGGGTTATAGGCACACACACTGGCTGGAGTTATAGGCACACACACTGGCTGGGGTTATAGGCACACATACTGGCTAGGGTTATAGGCACACACACTGGCTGGGCTTTTAGGTACACACACTGGGGTTATAGGTGCACACACACTGGGGTTATAGTTGCACACACTGGCTGGGGTTATAGGCACACACACTGACTGGGGTTATAGGCACACACTCAGTGTACTTTCTGTCTTGAATGAATGATAAAGACTTCATTTGGGAGCTATGGGCTGAAGCAAGAAGTCTCAACATGACTGATACTTAAAAACTTGGCTTTGTGGGTCCCCAGACCCTATGTGGGATACTTGGCTCTTGAGAAGAGTATGGGAGCCATACCTAGCAGGCTGGGGCCCTGTATCCCAGGCTAACTCCATCCTGTGGCAATCAAGTGTGATTCACCACCAACGGGCAATTGGCCCTTCTTCCTCACTCACTAATGAAAATAGCTTGGTCTCTGTAAATAAACAGCTCACAATTTATTCAGTGGGAAGAAAGAAGTATATGTGAGGAGAAGGAGGCGCCTTCATGGAGGGGGATGTTAAGGTGTTGAGGCTGAGTTATGCAGAGGACCCAATCAGGACATGCCATGCTTGGGTCTGCATCCTATACCTGTATCCGTCCCCTCTCACTGTCACTGGGGCTGCAACTGGAGACTGAGTTTTAAGGCAGTCTGGATGGTGAGGGCTGAGGGTGTTGTTTTGACCTTGGTTTGAGATAATGAATCTCAGGATGAGCAGGAAGTTGACACCTTCTTCCTTCCCTCTGTCCCCTCTCCCTTCTTCTCCTCTCCTCCTCCTCCTCTTCTTTTGAGACCGGGTCTCATGTAGTGTAGGGTGACTTTGAACTCACTGTGTACCTGAGGATGACCTTGAATTCCTGATCCTCCTCCTTCTGCCTCCACTTCCAAAGTTCTGGGATTACAGGAGTGTGACGACACCATGCCCTATGGAAAGTCGCCTTCTGGATCAGGAAGAGTCTGAAAGGATGCTGGCCTGGGCTGAGGTCAGCAGGGTGTATATAGCTGGTGGTAATACCTGGATCTGAGTGTTGAAAGTGTTTAAATGTGTGTGAGCATGTTGGCACATGCCTTTAATCTCAGTACTTGGGAGGTGGAGACAGGTGGAGCTATGAGTTTGAGACCAGCTTGGTCTATGTAGTGAGACCCTGTCTAAAGAGTGGGAGAGGAAGGGAGGGAGGGAAGAAGTGGGGGATGGAGAGATGGCTTATTGGTTAAGGACACTGATTACTCTTTTTGAGGATGGGAGTTTAATTCCCAGCACCTACACTACACTGGGTACCTTGTAATTGCCTGTAACTCCAGCTCCAGGGGAATCCAATGTCCTCTTCTGGTCTCTGGGCTCCCACATACAGGAGCATATATATGTACAGTCACACACAGGTACATATGAATAAAAACAAAAGTAAATCTAAAAAGAGAGACAAACCTAGATGAAGGATTATTCCTCAGATTCCCCACTTCTCACCTTGAGTTTATACCAAATTGGGTCTATTTTGACCCCCAAGAATTCTCATCCCTGTCCTCTTCTCTCTCCCTCTACTTCTGTTTTCAGCTGTCATTTGGTGACCACTAAAACTATATGGCTGTCTTCTCTGCTTCCTTCCATGGTCTTTTATCAAAGAAGGTGCACATGTTTCTTACTCAATATACTTCAGTGACTCCCATTGCCTTGAGGACCAAGACCAATGCCTAACATGCCCAAGAGAGGCCCACCGTCCTCTGGTCCTTGCCTGCTTCTCAGCTCCATCTTCTCCGTCTCCCCACTTCTTCACTCTCCTCCACCTCCTTCATCTGCTCCACTTCCTCCATCTGCTCCACCTCCTCATCTGCCCCTACCTCCTCCACCTCCTCCATCTGCCCCTACCTCCTCCACCTGCCCCTACCTCCTCCATCTGCCCCTACCTCCTCCACCTCCTCCATCTGCCCCTACCTCCTCCATCTGCCCCTACCTCCTCCACCTCCTCCACCTCCTCCACCTGCTCCACCTCCTCCATCTACTCCACCTCCTCCACCTCCTCCATCTCCTCCACCTCCTCCATCTCCTCCACCTCCTCCATCTGCTTCACTTCCTCCATCTCCTCCATCTC
This sequence comes from Peromyscus californicus insignis, assembly GCF_007827085.1. Classification (NCBI taxonomy): domain Eukaryota; kingdom Metazoa; phylum Chordata; class Mammalia; order Rodentia; family Cricetidae; genus Peromyscus; species Peromyscus californicus. The sequence continues at coordinate 85,425,919 of NW_026294562.1, forward strand.
CTCTGTTGCCTCCATCTGTTCCAGCTATGCTACATTCCCAGTTTCTTGAGATGTTTTAAAGCCCATGCATCAGTTCCCACTCTAGGACTTTGTTCTAGAGTGCAGAGAATGATCTTTCTTGCCCATTTCCAAGCTAACTCTAAGTCTCAGCTTAAACATCACTTTCCCCCAGAGTCCCACTTTTTGCCCATATGGGACAGTATTTCTAAAGTGACAGTAACTATTCCCATCCCACACTTTCTTCTTGAAAGTTGGCTGACACATTTACCCACTGAAATACAGGACCTATGTTCTGTCCACTTGAATGTGAGTATAGCTTTGTTGCAGGTTCTAACCAGAGTACCCCAGAAGATGCTAAGGAGTGAGGAGGCTCAGTCATCCCCAACTTTTGACTTTACAGCTGAAGCCCAAGCTCTTAGAAATAACCCCGTCATGCACTCTATAGCCTTCCTGAATTCCTGACCCAGAGAGTCCAAAACAAAACCAAAAGGCTGCTTTCTACCATCAAAGGTTGGGAAGACTTGTGCAACAGTCACTGACCAGCGCAGTCAGGAGCTGCTCTTTGGGTCTTCCTTAGCTCTTCCCCTGCCACAAAGCTGAGGACACTGTGTTCTGCTGGCCTTGTTTCTCTCCCTTTCTGGGTTATAACTTACGCAAATAAAGAGGCCTAACTTAACATCAGTGCAGCCATGACAGACTATACAATACTGAGACTAGGTTTCACCATTACAATAACCAGGAAAGGCCACAGACTGTACCCTGTAGGGGACGAATCAGAATTGAGGCAAACAACTACTAAATGCTCTAGAACATTAAGGATAGCTTACATAATCTATATATAGGTTGCCAATTTCCTCGCAGCAATGACAGTACTAATCACTGTTTGACAAAACTTGTATTACCTCACTCCTGCCCAATCAGGAGTACAACCCCCATCTGAATCTGGAATTTCCTTACATCCCCATCCTTTACTCCTTAAAAATCCTGCCTCAACTGGGCTCAGGGTTCTCCCTGATCCAGCTGCTGTGTCAGAACGGACAGAGAGCCCAAGCTTGGGCTTGCAATAAAGGCTCTTTGCTTTTGCGTATGAGCTTGGACTCCTGGTGGTCTCTGGGGTGCTCATGACTCGGGCATAACACAAATTCTCTCATTCTGGCTTGTTGCTCCTAAGCTTATTGTGAGTATGGGCTCATTATTTTCTTTCTTTCTTTCTTTCTTTCTTTCTTTCTTTCTTTCTTTCTTTCTTTTTTTGTTTTTTGTTTTTTGAGACAGGGTTTCTCTATGTTGCCCTGACTATCCTAAAACACACTATGTAGACCAGGCTGGATTCAAACTCACAGAGATCTACCTGCCTCTGCCTCCCAAGTGCTGGGATTACAAGCATGCACTGTTGCAGGTTGCCCTATCTGGACACTCCTTAGGGGAGAGGGTGAGAAGGCACGGCATCAACCACACAGACACTGGGAGTCAGGTGAGAAGCAAGCAATGGATTTGTTTATTGCAGATATGGGGCGAACCTATATAACCCTTCCCGATTTCCCATTGGCAGCTGGAGACTCTCTTAGCTGTGTTGTCTCTTTCTCATTAGCCCCCAACATTCCGATGGTCATGCATCACCAATCACCAGGTGCAGTAGCAGACTCCAAGTTGGCTCAGTGGGAAGTAGGTAGCATGCATGCCTGTTCACACTACCTGAAACAGGGCAGCTGCGGTTTTATCAGGCTAGCTGGCTGCACTCCTCTATAGTGAGTCGCCACTGCCCAGCATTTTCTTTCTTTTTCCTTTTGGAGACAGAGCCTCCCTATTGTTGTTGCTCAGGTGTTTATTTCCTGAGTTCAAGCAATCTTCCTGCCTCAGGCTGTGGAGTACCTCAGTCTACAGGTGCCCACCATGGTACCTGGTTTAACATTGGAGTTATTTTTTAGGATAATTTACAATCATTTGCATAAAATGTGAATCTTTTCTTTTTAAAAAATGCAGAATGGGGCTGGGAGGTAGCCTAGTTTGTAGAGTGTTTTCCTAGCACGCACAAAGTCTGGGCACAGTGGCACACACCTGTAGTTCAAGATCATCCTTGGCTGTACAGCAAGTTCTAGGACATCCTTGACTCCATGAGACCACATCTCAAAACCCAAAACAAGAACAATAATAAGGGCTGGAGAGATGGCTCAGAGGTTAAGAGCATCGACTATTCTACCAGAAGTCCTGAGTTCAATTCCCAGCAACCACATGGTGGCTCACAACCATCTGTAATGAGATCTGGCGCCCTCTTCTGGCCTGCAGGCATACATGCAGACAGAGCATTGTATACATAAACTAAATAAATCTTTTTTTTAAAAAAAGAACAATAATAAAGCCAAAAAAACCCACCAAAAACCAAAACAAAAAAACCCAATCAAACAGCAATGAAAACCAAACAAAAACAATTAAAAAGCAAATTGGAAATGCTTTAGCTATAAATTGCTTTTAATGTTATGATGAATAGGCATACCTCCTCTTTTTGTTTGCCTGTTAGTTTCAGGTAATGTTTCACTGTATGCCTCAGCTTGGTCTGGACCTCATTATGTAGGATGTCTTTGAACTTGTGTTCCTCCTGCCTCTACATCCCAAGTACTGAAATTACAAGATACTGTACTACTATATCTGCCTGGGGTATCTTTAGGGACATTAAAATGCTTTCTCATACATCTGTATACACTGTTGGTATTATTCTAAACCCTGAAGTGTGACATGCTAGACATGGAATTTACAGCTTATCTTCTTCATTTATCAGTGTGCTTCGAGACTGGTCCATGCAGATCCATGTAGAGTTAAGCTCCCCGGGCTCCTGTGTGGCACCTTCTCAGTCTAGCTATTGCCTTTTGCTTTCCAGCCATCTTTGTGTTGATGGGGTGTTCATACTGTGCCTGTGGTCTGTTGTCATTCATAGCACCTCTGGGAGCATGTGACTTTAGATAGCCTCTCACTACGTGGAGCGTTTCACTGGGCTAGCTGTTCTCAACTTGGCTGCAGATGGAATCTTCTGGAAGCTTTTACAATCATCTGTGTCTGTCCCCAGAGTGCTCAGTTGTTTCAGAAGCCCCCTGGTGACTTGAGTGTGCTTCTGAGGTTGAGCCCACTATCCTGGGATATATGCTGGCTGTGTTGGTGGTGGGGTGACTGGATCAAAGAGGTACACAACCTTGTTTTTACCTGTTCTGACCTGACCTGAACCCTCTCTGGAGTGGGCAAGTGAGTAACTGTTCTGTGTGAATGAGATCACTGAGCCAGAACCCTTGTCCAGAGCACAAATCATCTCCAGGGCCCTGTCACTGAGCCAAAGCCCACAAAAGGCAGTGTGAAATGCCTCGTGTTCTTCTGTGGCAGCACAGCACAGCTGAAGAAGCACCCAGCTGCCAACAGACAGCCTGGATTCCAGTTCACACCAGACTCTACCTTGCTATGTGTCCTAGCAGGTCACATCCCTTGGCGGGGCGCCTTACAACCAGAACGGAGAAAAGCTGCAATCCCACCCAGGTGTGTCTTGTGTGCCCACCTTCAGTGTGGTTTGTCAGTTGCTGGCAGCCAACTGGGCCTAACCAGGGGGCTCTGGAGCTCTGGTGCTTTTCTGTATAGTAGCCCCCACTTTTCTACATGTGGAATGGCTTTGAATATGAACTTCATTGAATCACAAAGACAGCCAATGATATGGAAATAGAGTTAGCCATTCAAATATTGCAATGTCTGAGACCTGTCTCAAAAAGCCCAAAATTAAATGGAAAAAAAAAAAGAGTGCTTAGGGGCTGGTATTGTAGCTTAGTTGAAGAGTGCTTGCCTAGCATGGATGAGACCTTGCTTTTGAGCCCCATCACTGCATAAACAGGTGTGGTAGCCCATGCCTGTAATCTCAGCACTCCAGAAGGTGAGGCAGGAGCACAGGATGGGCATAGTGAGTTCAAAGTCAGCCTGGGTTGTGTGAGACCCTGCTTCAAATGAACAAACAAACAAACAAGCATTGCAGAATTGTCCTGGCTGTATGAGACTCTGCTTCAAAGGAACAAACAAACAAACATTGCAGAGTCAGCCTGGGATATATGCGACCCTGCTTCAAACAAATAAACATTACTGAGTCGACCGTGAGAAAGCAATACTCTTTTTTCCTTATTAACAGGTGGTATAATAAGATCTGGAGGTATGGGTTTGGAGTGTTATTATGACTGTGGTTTCAAGGCATTGATGAGTTTAAATGATATTGAAACGTCTCTATAGTGGAGACATGATGGTGTCTGGGATTGCTGTTGGTAACAAAGTTACATGTTCTGTGGAAGCTACTGCAACTTCTTGTCGTCCCACGTGTCAGAAGAAAATGAACCATGTTGTTAACATTAAGAAATAATATAGTGTGTGTATGTGTGTGCGTGTGTGCACACGCTCGTGTACTCTGGTGCTGTGACTCAATGTTAGGGTACTTGCCTAGCAAGCATGATGAGGTTTTGGTGTCCCACCCTCAGCACCAGCAAATGGATAGATATAGATGAATAGATATGTGGATGGATGGATAGACAGAGATAAATAGATGTGTAGATTGATGGCTAGAGATAGATAGATAGATAGATAGATAGATAGATAGATAGATAGATAGATAGATAGACAGAGAATGAGAACAGATGTCTGATGTAGACAGCACAAGATAGAGTAATCAGCAGGAATTATGTAAATATGCAAGGTGCAAGATGTATTCAGAGCATTTGGCACATGACATGGGTTTGGTTAGGTTGGTCTTGTTGATAAGGATGGTGCTTACACTCCTGATAGGCTGCATCTTTCTGGGGATGGAGATCCCTGCTACCATGGCTGGTGCTGGCTGAGGACCTGGAAACCAGACTCCAGTAAGAGCAGGATCTGAGGGAGGCAATCCTGGTTAAAGAGAGATAAATCCTTTCCTCTGCTGTGTCTTGCAGGGAAAGTGGCACAACCCATGTCTTGCAGATCAGTGGAGGGTGTTTGGAGTTTGGCGTCTCCAGCTTCTTAATTAAACCTGTAACTGAGGAGGGGTATGGCCTTCCTTTCTCTGCACTTGTTTTGCCTGCCAGAGACTGTGTCAGTGTGCCCCCGGTGGTTCTGGGATCCTGATGCGGTGGCCTTAGGTTTGGGGATAGTCAGACTTCTCTAGGATGGACTGTTGCGTAGGCGTCTATCTGGAGAGTCCTACGGCATCACCCACAGTAGGTGTGATTCCTCCTCCTCCTCCTCCTCTTCTTTTAGGATTTATTTTATTTTTAACTCTCTCTCTCTCTCTCTCTCTCTCTCTCTCTCTCTCTCTCTCTCTCTCTCTCTGAGTGTGGTGTACACTTGAGTGCAGGTGCCCAAGGAGGCCACAAGGTTTCCAGTCCTTTGGAGTTGGACTTGCAGGTTGTTATGAGCTGTTCAACATGGGTGCTGGGAACTGAACTCAGGTCCTCTGCAAGAATAGTATGTGCTCTTAATCTTTGAGCCCTGATTACCACTCCTTGGGAAGGGTGAGGGCCCTTCCTTCTCAGCAGTGCTTGACTCTGATTCACGTTTCCAAGTCCAGGTGGGTGGCTTTGTTACTTAGTATGTAAGTCCATGGGTGCTCAGCAGCATCGGCCCTGACCATGACATGCAGAACCCCAGGTCCCTCCCTAGACCCACATTTTAACAAGATCTCTGGGAAATTCAAGTGCACAGGAGCGTGTGGGAAGTGCTCAGGCAGAACGTACACATGATTCTGAGGAGACAAAGCGGGTGGTTGCCAGTGCACAGACCTTATTTAAATTCTGAAAAAGGCAGTCTCTTTAGGAGGCCATAGAAATCAGAATGCTCATAGGGTATGTGCTGCCATGAAGGAGTGGGTCGGGTTTCAGGAGGTAGGACAGCTTTTTGTTTAAAAAGAACCTCATCTTTTAGAGTTGTACCTTCTAATACAGGTGAGATGATGTCACATCTGGCATTTGTTTCAAAGTACTGATCGGGGTAGAGCCTGGGGTGCAGACAGGGCAGGACAGCAGGCCAGGACTGGCCGTGGGTCGATGGTTTGGAGACTACAGAATATGAAGATGTGTGATGCTGATTGTGTGTGTGTGTACCTATGGTATATGTGCTTGCATGTGTCCATAGTACATGTGTGTATGCCCATGGCATTTTTGTGTATATGTGTATGTACATCCATGGTTATATGTGTATGTATATGTGTGTATGTGTGTGTGTGTGTATGTGTGTGCCCATGAAATATATGTGTGTACATGTATGTAAGTGTGTGCTCTTGGTATATGTGTGTGTACTTGTATGTATGTTCTCATGTGTGTGAGTGTGTGTGTGTGCCCATGGTGTGTGTATATGCCCATGGCATGTATGTGTGTATGTTTGTGTTGGTGTGCACCCATGTATGTGTGTAGAGGCCAGAGGTTGCCATTTTTGTTTTTCTCTATTGCTCTCTCTTATTTTTTGAGTCTCTCACTGAAAGAACTGGCCAGTTGGCTAGATGAGTTGGTCAGAGATCTTCGAGGCTGTAGTCCTCTGGGGATCCTCCTGTCTCTGCCTCCTCAGTGCCAGGACTACAGGTGCATGTCCCCATCCCCAGCTTTTTACAGGGGTATGAGGGTCTGAATTCAGGTCCTCATGTTTGTGCAGCAGCTCCTCACCCACTGAACCATTTCCCCAGCCCTTGATTTTTAAAACTTAATGCATGATTTAGATTATTCATTATAAATGTACAGACTGTGGGATATAGCATTCATGGAGAGGATGCACAAGACATGAAGTGTTATGAATAGTTTTTCAAGCAGACACCAACACAGTGTTACCACTGTCACTGGGTCACTGCCAGCCCCTGGCCTCAGTGAGAACCCCTTCTCCACAGCAGCCCCCTCTGGTCAGTTCTCAACTCCAGCCTTTTTGGGGTGACCTGGGGAAACTCTATGAAGTGATTCTGCTGCTGAGCCTCCCGCAGGTGGAAGACAGAGATCCTGGACATGGGGACAGGTGACTCCAAAATGCAGTCTTACCTGGGGACCAATGAGCACTCCCTGTTTTAGATTATGTCTCCGCACTTATATTTCTCAAAGAAATCACCACTCAACAGGTCCTTTTTGTGGTTTTTCAAGACAGAGTTTGTCTGTGTAACAGCCTTGACTGTCCTGGAATTCACTTTGTAGACCAGGCTGGCCTCAAACTCAGAGGGATCCTCCTGCCTCTGCCTCCTGAGTGCTGGGATTAAAGGTGTGCACCACCACACCGGCATCAGGCTTGTTTGTTACTGGGAGTTGTTAGTTGGATCAGGTGTTTGTGGGTTCTTGACATCGTAATGGAAGAACCGAAATAAAGGCGCACACAGATTTTAAAGCATGGAAGAAACTATTCAGAAGCGAAGTGATAGTACAGAACAGATCTGCTGACAAGATGATGGCGGCCTTCAGGGGAGAGAATACAGGTGCTACTTACTGCCTGGGGCTTCCTCTTATGGAGTCTAGGTGAAGGAGGGCTGGTGGTTGAGGGAGCATAGTTGGGGTGGTTCTCTGTTTTGATTGACAGGTTTGGGTTACATAACCTTCTTTCTCCTGAGGATGTTCCTTCCCAAGAAGCATCTGATTTTAATCACGTGTATGCCAAATTAGACATAGGTCTAAGATGGTAAACAGGGGTTTCCCTTGAAAGATCACTCAGAGAATACAGAATACAGTTTGTCATTGCTGTGCATGCACTGAAAACCAGTCAAGGCCAGATTGGCGCCCTGCTTTCCATGCCTGTGGAATATGTTTAAAAATAAACGGTCCTCAGAAGGGGAGTTCTTGACAGTTATTCCAGGAGGAGGAGAAACATATCCCTCTGCTTGGAGTGAGGTGTGTGCAGCTTGATGCTGGGGGACCCAGGTCTCTAGGAGCGTTGTTAACAGGGGTGTGTGTGTACACTGCATGCAGGGAAGGATCCTAGGCTGCCAAGTGCATTGTTAGGAGAGAGGTGTGTGCAGAACCTGAACCAAGTGGAGTTCCAGGATGCTAAGCTCTTCCTAATGCTTCTCTGCCTCAACTTCATTTTTCTCATAGAGGGACAGAGCTTCTGGATTGTTCTGTAGGCATGGTAACAGTTGGAAGGAGATGTTGCAACCCATTCACAAGACAGATAAGGATCGTAGCTGCTCTCTGAGCATTTCCATGTCTAGTTGAATCCAGGGTCTCATGTGTGCTAGGCAAGGGCTCCACCGCTGAACTCCAGTCCTGGCTCTACACATTATCTCATTTAATGTCTGCAAGAGTTTTAGGTTGGAGTCATTGATGGTTACACTTTTTAGTTTTTGAGATGGAGTCTCACTGTATAGCTCAGGCTTGCCTGGAACTCACAATGTATATAGCCCAGGTTGGCATAGTCTCCCACACATTGGCATGAGCCACTATACCCAGCTCATGGTGGTTTATTAAAAAAAAAAACCACACTGTTTCACGTGTGTGTGTGTGTGTGTGTGTGTGTGTGTGTGTGTGTGTGTGTGTACAGCAGAGCTTGTGTGGAGGTCTGAGGAAAACTTGCAGGAGTTGGTTCTTTCCTGCCACCTTGTGGATTCTGGGAATTGAACTCACATCATCATGCTAGGTGGCAAGCATCTTTACCAGCTGAGTCCTCTTGCTGGCCCTGATGGTTAATCTTGATTGTCAACATGTTGGATTGAGAAGTACTCGGGAGATATACCTTTAGGGGTTTTTGAGAGGAGGTTTCTAGAGAGGATTGGCTAAGGCAACGGAGAGATATACCCTGAATGAGTGCACCCCACTTGTAGGCTGGGAGCCTGGGTAGGATGGAAGGGGGTGGAGGAAGCCCTTCAGCACAGATTTGCACTCTGCTGCCCTCTGCTATGAGGTGAGCCGTGTCCTCTGCCACATGCTCCCATCACTACGTGTTCTGCCTTATCTCAGCTCTGAGCAAAGGAGCCAGCTGAGCACAGGCCGAGAGCTCTGAACTGTGAGCCAAATTCATCCTTCCTTTTGTTAAATTGTCTCCCTCAGGTATTCATCAGTGATGGAAAAACTGCCTAACACAGCTATTCTGTTAGTAGAGAGCCCGAGATTTGAAGACACAGTGACCCAGTGAGGGAAGCACAGGGTGGGGAAGCAGGGCCACAGCTGTCCATTCAGCCTGAGTGACAGCTCCTGCCACTCAGGAGGAACAGGCAGTGAACACAGAGGCTGCTGCTGCTTAGCAGCGAGCCTTTGGTACGATCACTTCAAGCCAAGTTTCTGTGCGTCTCAACTGGGGACAAAGCGGGTTTGTCTGTCAGCTGACAGCCTCTTACTCATCTCTCCAAGGTACATCAGCTGTCACAGGCTGGGGAGGCAGGGAACTTCCTCTGCATTACAGGTGACCTTCAAGCTAAATTTAGGTTAGTCACACACACCTCCAGCCTCAAGGGGAATTTGGATTGCCAGGTCTCTCAGTGCCTTGAGCTCAGGGCTCTGCACTGTGATGGGAGATACCTATGCTTTGGGGGACAAGCTCTCAACTGCAGTTTTTTCCTGTAGCTTAAGTTTTCCTGCCTGGCCCACAGTCAGGGCAAATCTTTCTCACCTGCCAGTCCCAAGCCGCTCAAACCCGATCAAGTAAACACAGACACTTATATTGGTTACAAACTGTATGGCCGTGGCAGGCTTCTTGCTAACTGTTCTTACAGCTTAAATTAATCCATTTCTATAAATCTATACCTTGCCACATGGCTCGTGGCTTACCGGCATCTTCACATGCGGCTTATCATGGTGGCTGGCAGTGTCTCTCTCCCCCTCAGCCTTCCACTTCCCAGCTCTATTCTCCTCCTTGTCCCGCCTATACTTCCTGCCTGGCCACGGGCCAATCAGTGATTTATTTATTGACTAATCAGCAACACATTTGACATACAGACCATCCCACAGCACCTCCCCTTTTCTTTTCTTAAAAAGGAAGGTTTTAACCTTTACACATCTCCAAAGTCAGCTTGGTATATTTGGGAATTTGGGCGTAGCTTCTCTTACTACTTCCTGCTGGAGGGGGGCGCTGTATCTTCTGGGGAAACAAAGAAAATTTTAGGATCATGGAGTAGTCCGTGAGGCTGTATCATCTGAGCCAGTTGCCTTGAAACGGTTCTGGATGTTGGATCATCTGGGCCATGGTGTCATCGGAGACCTTTCAGGTGGTCTTGGCTGGTCAAACCTGATGTATCTTACTCTGGAACAAATCCATAGCCTCTTGCTTTCTGTGGAAACAAAAGAGACTCTTTTCCAAAGCAACATATCCTTACATCCAAATTTTGAAGTCAAAGTATCTTTAAAATATACGTACTGGTTTAACTCAGCTTCCTTTACAATCAAACATCTCTCTGTAGTTAAGAATCCCAAAGACAACACAATCCAGACTCTCTGTGTAATAGTCATCTCTACGTGGCTTATTTTTTATATTAATTTTACTATCTCTTTAAAGACTTTATTTTTTAAAACCATGTATTTGTTTCTATACTGTATATATCACCTTTTTTTGTCTCTTTCAAGCCTACATATATTTTACACACATTTTAAACTATTACATCTGAATCTGTCTTATTGTGAATCTATTGCTTTAAGCTGCAACAGCTGTGGCTGCTGGCTCCGCCCACCGCAGCTTCCCAACATGGCGTGGTACTTTACCACCAGCTCTGGGAGCTATCGTGGGTCTATGCTTTTATCCAAGCAGCGTGTAGCCCAGAAACCTCTTTTTTTGTACTAGCAAAGGCTAAATCCACAATGTAGCTTAATGTGCCATTTGCAGAGGCCTCATTCCCGCCATACTGCAGGTCGAGCACGCACACCAGCAACCCGCCAGTAGCTCAAACCGGCAGCTGCCGCTCATTTGAGAGAGACAGTTAGGAACTGTTTTTAGCTCCGTTTTAGAATCTTTTCTCAGTTTTTAGGTGGAAACTCGAGCCACCACGTTGGACGCCATTTGTAGCTTAAGTTTTCCTGCCTGGCCCACAGTCAGGGCAAATCTTTCTCACCTGCCAGTCCCAAGCCGCTCAAACCCGATCAAGTAAACACAGACACTTATATTGGTTACAAACTGTATGGCCGTGGCAGGCTTCTTGCTAACTGTTCTTACAGCTTAAATTAATCCATTTCTATAAATCTATACCTTGCCACATGGCTCGTGGCTTACCGGCATCTTCACATGCGGCTTATCATGGCGGCTGGCAGTGTCTCTCTCCCCCTCAGCCTTCCACTTCCCAGCTCTATTCTCCTCCTTGTCCCGCCTATACTTCCTGCCTGGCCACGGGCCAATCAGTGATTTATTTATTGACCAATCAGCAACACATTTGACATACAGACCATCCCACAGCATTTTCCCTTCCTGAAGAGCCCAGCCCTGGGCCTGATACACAGCCAGGGCTCCCAACTGCAATTTGAATGAGAGGACATGGTTTTATGTAATCCCTAAAGTTTTGCTTAAAGTGTGTGACCTAATACATCTGTGGGCAGAGGTGGGTCACACACAGACACAGAGTGTTGTTAAGAACCCAGGTCTAAATCTTGATTACCTCAGTTTAAGTCCAAGCTCTGACACTTAGGAGCTCAATGGCCTTGTATAGTTAGTTGTTCTTTTTACTCTTATGGCTCTTTGCTCTTTGGGGGCCTGCTGCTGTAGTGGGTAGCCATTCCAGCTTTGATCTGGAAGTTCCAACCCCCATTGAGGCTTCGGCAACTGTCACGCCTACAAGGTGGGCCAAGGGAGGCACCTGGAGGCACCTGGAGACCCAAGATCTGGATGGGCCAGCGCTCTCTCTGTTCCTGGACCCTTGACGGTGGAGGTTGACCGAGCAGAGCTCCAGAGAACACCACTGGACTGCGATACACCTTCCCCAGACCCTGCAGACTACCTATCCCTTTTTTGTAAGTTACCCTCTAAATAAATCTTCCTTTTAACTACGTGGAGTGGCCTTAATAATTTCACCAATATGCCGCTCAGCTCCCAAATAAATCACATGAATTTTTTTTTTATTACTTATAATGCCCGGCCTTAGCTTGGCTTGTTTCTAGCCAGTTTTTCTTAACTAAGATTATCTCATCACCTTTTGCTTCTGGGCTTTTACCTTCCTCTCTTTCTGTATACCTTTCATTATTTCTTACTCCATGGCTTGCTGTGTAGCTGGGTGGCTGGCCCCTGAAGTCCTCCTCCTTGTCTTGCTCCTAGATCTTCTTCCCAGATTTCTCCTATTTATTCTCTCTACCTGCCAGTCCCACCTATCCTTTCTTCTACCTTGCTATTGGCTGTTCAGCTCTTTATTAGACCAATCAGGTGTTTTAGACAGGCATAGTAATGCAGCTTCACAGAGTTAAACAAATGTAACATAAAAGAATGCAACACATCTTTGCACCATTAAACAAACATTCCATAGCATAAACAAGTGTAATACATCTTAAAATAATATTCCACAACAATCTTGGACAAAGACACCTCACTTCTCTTGGTCTCCTTGTCTCATCTCAAAGAGGGTCATGATATCAATCATTTAACAACTTTCTTATAAAGACTTAATATGTTTGTATTTGTAAAGCCTTTGATCAGGTGTGCAAATGTCATGGGGTGTGGGAATAAGAAGAATTAGTTATACTGTCTTTATCCTTATTTATCACCAACTCCCCATCTTTCCATGCTGGAGTGGAACTCAGGGTTGAATGCTGGCAAGTACCCTACTGCTGAATTACACCTCCAGCTCTATTTTGTATTTGTACTTCAGTATTTCGTTTGTCCAGGACTTTTATATTAATTATGCATAATATACTATATTAAATTTGATTTTAGCATTATTATGTCAACAATATTATTTGCATTTTTATAAAAAAACTTATTTATTCCTTGACAATTTCCTACATGTACACAATGTATCTTAATCATACCCACCCTCAGCTCTCTCTTCACACAGACACTCCCCTCACAACATGTGTTTCTTAAAAGAAGTTTTAAGTAGAGTCTCACTATGCCACTATGTAGTCCTGGCTGTCCTGGAATTCAATATGTAGACCAGGCTGGCCTCAAACTCACAGAGATCTGCCTGCTTCTGCCTCCCAAATGCTGGGATCAAAGGCGTGCACCACCATACCTTGCTCTACTCTTTTGGTTTTGAACCTCCGGAGCCCAACTAGTGTGGGATGCTGACTGATCTTGTTGGCTTGTCTTGTGCAGATGGTGTGCAGCTGACCACAGCTGCAGAGAGTTAATTAGTGGAGCAGCTGTGCCACGTCCAGGAAATAGAATTACACAGTAGTTCTTCCATCCTCTGCCTCTTACATTCTTTTTGTCCCCTCTTCTTCCATGGTTCCTGAGACTTGGGGATGGAGTTTGATGAAGACATCTCGTCTAGGAATGAATACTCAGCACTTGCTTATTATTGTCTCGAAGCTGAGCTTTTGGTGTTACCTTAAATTCTGTTACCAAGGAGAATGCCTCACCCCTATCCTCTACAACTGGCTGGCATCTGGAGATGGATGTGGAAGTGAGGGCCTTGTGCTCAGTGGTTGCTCTACCATTGAGCTGCACCCCCAGCCCTTTGAAGCCCCACTTCACCATGTAAAGAACACAGTCTCCGGGGGTTAGGGTGCAAACATCTTTGGTACTACCAGGAGTTTATTTTATTTATTCTTTTGCAATACTGTGTTCCAGCCTATGGTTTCATGTATCCTAGGCCATTTCTCTACCACTGAGCCCCACCCCATCCCAAGACTGAGATGTTAGATGACGTGGCTTGTGAATGACATTGGGATGGCACTCGAGTAAAGATTAGAAAAAAGCAAGGGAGGGAACAGTGCACGTTGTGGAAGGCCTTCCAGGTAGAGCGACATCATACACAAAGGTCCTGTGGTGAGAGAAGTCAGGATGGCTGGCAGAGAGAGGGAGGGAAGAGTGCTCGGAGCTTAAGGAAGTACTGTGGCTGGGAATGGGAGGAGGTCAGGATGACTCTGAGAAAAGTATGATGGAGATGGGAAACTGAGAGACAGGCTGATCCAAGATTTTCTCCGAGGCCCCTGATGAAAGGAAAAATGGAACACCAATATTTTAGTTAGGGTTTCTATTGCTGTGAAGAGACACCATGACCACAGCAACTCTTATAAAGAAAACATTTAATTGTGATGGCTTGCTTACAGTTTCAGAGGTTCAGTCCATTATTATCATGGCGGGGAGCATGGTGGCATGCAGGCAGACATGGTGGTGAAGGAATAGTTGAGAGTGCCACATCTTTCAGGTGACAGGAAGTTGACTGACCATCACACTGAGGGAAGCTTGAGCAAAAGAGACATCAAAGCCTGCCCCCACAGTGACATACTTCATCCAACAAGGCCACACCTCCTAATAGTGCCACTCCCTTTGGGGGCCATTTTCTTTCAAATCAAATTTCACAATTTCACAACCAATTCTGTGTTCTTGCCCAGGGGCAGACTTGGCAAGGTCCTATTTGGTGCTTAGGCCAGGGCCTCGAAGGGGTTACAGTTTTAGTTCCTGGAAACTTGACTTTTCCTCCTGAAGAGACTGGAGTTATCAGTCCCAAGGCCAATGGGCACTCAGTCTCTGATGCCCTTGAGATACCCTGTGTTCTCTCTGTGTAACATCGCTGGATTAGCCTCCTGCTGCATTTCCCCTGCAAACCCTAAATAAGATGCTGTACTTCTTAATAAGCTTGCTTGGTGTAAGACAAAGCTTGTGCAAGACCTCCTGGTCTCAGCTTTCCTCTTTTCTTTGCTGTTTCTCATTGCTTGGCCCTCCCTCTCAGAAACCTGTCACTGAAGAGTGACCTTTTGGTCCAGGTCAGAAAGCCAATGGAGGAGTTTTGAAGCATTTGTTAATAACAGTTACAGAAAAAAAAAAACCTCAAACCATTAAGTTGCATTAGTATTTCTCTTGTCATGATGACCTAACACATGTCAGAGACAAAGTAGGAAGACTTTGCTGTGGCTTGTGGTGGAGAAGGTAAATGTCTAGTTAGGTTTTTGTTGCTGTATTAAACAAAACACGAGGGAGGAGGGAAGGGGTTTATTCAGCTTGCAAGTTACAGACTGTCATCATGGGAGGCCACAGCAGGAACTCCAGGGAGGAACCTGGAGGCACACACTGAAGCAGAGATCATTGGAGGATGCTGCTTACTGGCTTGTTCCCCATGGCTTGCTCAGTCTGCTCTCTTATACAGCACAGGCCCACCAGCCCAGGGCTGGCATTGTGCACAGTGGGCTGGGTCCTCCTCCATCAGGCAGCATCAAGAAAATGCCCCACAGAAATGCCCATAGGCCAATCTGAGGAAGGTAATTTCTCAGTTGAGGGTCCCTCTTCCTGGGATGTTTCAAGTTGACAACCACTATTAGTACCATAGTCAGCTCCATCATCCCTGTCTGTGCTCATGGGAGAGTGAGCCTGGGCTTGTTCACATCTTTGTGGGTCAGGAATCAGGGAACCCTGGGTCAGGATCAGAGGTGGATATAACCTTCCAGTACTCCCCTGGCCAATGTCCACCAGTCAGGCCCCAGGTCCCAAAGGTTTGAACACGTGTACATATGGGGGACATTTCCATACTTAAAAACCATGACACAAGCAAAAAGTGAAATATAAATTGGGGTATGAACATATCAAAAAGGGAATGAGGAAAGTGAGATGTGATTTAATCCAAGAATCGGGACATGCATAGAATGAAATCTTCCATGGACAAAGGGAAGAGGCTAGCTTCTTATTTTTCAAAGAACTTGAGCAAATCATTCAGACAAGTCCGGAAATCTGGGTAGAAGAAAAATAATAAGCAAAGGGGGAGGAACAGACAGCTCACAAAAGAAGGAATGCTGTTAGCTCAGCACATGGGGAAGCTATTAGTCTAAGTAGCAATAGCAAGCATGAAAATTAAAGCAACAACCAGCTATACGTTCACCTATTTAAAACAAGAATCTTGGCTCTGGACAGGGCAGAGCCAGGCAGGCGCAGGAGCTTTGGCTGTCAGAGAAAGAGGTCTGATGCTTGGAAAGCAAAACCCTAGCTGCTGGTGTTCTCATCAGCTCAAGAAATCCATTTCTGGCAAACTTGCCCAAGGAGGTGATTCTGAACCTGGAGGAAGGGGCATGCGTTGCAGCCAAATAGCGCAAACAGCTGAGCTGCCAGGAGGAGGTTAAGCAGGCCAGGGGGAGCACGCTTTTGATATTTCTGTCAGTGATATGGATGAAGTGCTTGTTAGAGACCAGTCACTGTCTTAGGTGCTGAGAATACAGCTGTGAACCGGTCATCCTCAAGTCTCTACCCCAGGGCATGGGCCTCATATGCGCCTGAGCAAATGCGTGAGCTAAGACCTGAAGATGTCATGTGATAAAGAAGAAATACGTAGAGTTATGGAGTGGTGTGTGGTGGGGACTGAGGGGTGAGCAGCCACGACGGTTTCCTGGGGAACTCCAATGTAACAGTTAACACAATATCCTTTGCGTGGTGGGGTGATGACGGCTAACAGCAACGTACCGTGTATTTCTGTTGTGCTTTGAGTGTGAAGTGGCCCTCATAGGCTCGTGTGTTTGAACCTTGTACCTCAGGTGGTGGCACTGTTTTGAGAGGTTCTGGAGCATTTAGGAGGTGGAGCCTCACTGGAGGAAGTAGGTCAGTAGGGGCGGGTCCTTGGGGCTATGTTAGCCCTGGTTCCTTCCTGTGGCACCCTTGGCTTCTCGCCTGCTGGCACAGACAAACAGCTGCTTCATGCTTCTGCTGCCATGGGCAAGCTGCCCCCAACTCCTGCTGTGCCTGCTTGCCATGAGAGACTGAAATCCACCTGAAACTGGAACCCAAGCAAGCTGCTCCTACCGCCGGCTTTGGACAAGTATTGCAACTAACACAGCTTGGATAAGCTAGGAGACAAGATTTTTGAGTTTTCACTGTAAAGAAAGGCCATAGAGGAAGATGACTCTGTTTTAACTTAAACTTTGATATTCCACAGTGTGCCTGGTTTCAAGGCTTTCTGTGGTGCCCAGAACTATGTACAACTACTGTGCTTTTAATATATCAGTTAAAAATTTAAAGAGGGGGAGGCTGGAGAGATGACTCAGAGGTTAAAAGCACAGGCTGCCATTCCAGAGGCTCTAGTTTGATTGCCAGCACCCACATGGTGGTTCATAATTGTGTGTTACTCCAGGTTCAGGAGACCTGACACCCTCTTCTGCCTTCCAAGGACACTGCATGCACTTGTTGCACATTCAGGCAAACACCCACAGACATGAAAAGAATGTAACGGGGAGGGGTTGTAGAAGCACTGGGTCATTCTGGACAAGCTGGAGTGACTTGGTCACATAGAGACCTTTGGAGAGGCCTTTGGAGAGGCCTGTCTGAGGTGGCATTTATTAGGGACGGAATGACATGAGGGGTTAAATTATAGGATTGTTCGTGGGTTAGGTTTTCAGGCAGAGAGAACGAAGCATGCAAAGACCCAGATACAGGGGTGTTCTTGGGGTAATTTGAGGCTCCCAGGGGTGACAGTGCTGGAAACATTGCACTCTGGCTCCAGATTCTCACAGGATTTTATCTGAACCCAATGGAAGCTGATGGGGGGTTAAACATGGAGACAAGGAGATGTAATTGTTGTTTTTAGAATTCCCACCCTGGGTAGGAATGTGACTCAGTGGTAGAGTGCTTGCCTAGTTTTACACCCAGAACTGCAAGGAAAAAGAAAGACCGTGTTGGCAGTTGTGTGAATGGGCATATGGTAGTGCAGGTTAGACCATGTTAGCAGTTGTGTGAATGGGGATGTGCCAGTGCAGGTTAGACCATGTTGGCAGTCGTGTGAATGGGGATGTGCTAGTGCAGGTTAGGGACAGACTGGAACCCGACAACCTTGTAGGAGACTCTCTGGTCCAGGGCACTGATTCTCCAATGCATTGGAGACAGCATTAGGATCATGCATAGATGGTTGACCACAGTCCCTGGCTGAGCCCTGGATCTGTGCTTGATAAGCTTCCACGCATTATGATGCCGCTGGTGGCAGATGACAATGAGCAGCCAAGAACTTGGAAACAGATGACAGGATTTGTGGTGAGTGAGACCAATTGTCAAGCTAGGAATACCCATTGCTGTGGTTTGAATGTGAGATGTCTTCCCCCACAGTCACATGTGTTGGGAAGGCTGTGGGACCTTTAGGAGATGGAGTCTTGCTGGAGGAAGTGTTATTGAGGGTGGGCCTTGAGGCTTTCTGGCCTCACTTCTTGTGTCCTCTCTGCTTCCTGATGTAGGCACAATGAGGCCGGGTACCTCGCCCTTGGGCAGCCATGCCTTCTTTCGTGATGGGCTGTATCCCTTCTTTAAGTCTGAGCCCAAATAAAGCCTTTCTCTCCTCAGTTGTTTCTTGTCAGGCATCTGTACACAGCGATGAGAAAAGTAACTGAACCAGGAGCCTTGGGTTTGAGCGGGGCTCAGTAGCACAGCATTTGCCTAGCATGCAACCTGACCCTGGGTTCCAGCCTCTGATTGGCCACAAAATAGAAGTCTTGCTGGGATGCCTTTAAAGCATTATATACACACACATATATGTATATACATACACATATATATGTGTATATATAGTATATATTATATCTTAAGTGTTTTTATTACATTTATTTAGTGTGTGCATGCGTGTGTGTGTGTGTGTGTGTGTGTGTGTGTGTGTGTGTGTGTGTGTGTGTCTGTGTCTGTGTGTGTGTCTGTGTGTGTGTGTATGTATGTAGGTCAGAGGACAGTTTACTTGGTCTGTACTCTCCTTCCTCCATGTGAGCCCTGGGTATCAGACTCACGGTCAGGCTGAGTGCCTCAACACACTGAGTCCTCCCACTGTTCCCAGCTTCATTTGAATGGGACTTAGCAATTACATTTTGACCTCATCATGTTAGAAAAACATCTGAGTTTGACCACAGAATATCCCTAACACCTTCCTTCCCCACTTTTTTCTTGATTTGAACAAACACAGAACAGGCCTCGAGGCCCAGAGTGCTTCCTGGAGAACTCTAGCTAAAGCTTAATTTTCAAGGAAGTCTTCATTAAATTTTATTTTTATGACATGATATTGGTTTTCCATTCACAGAAATTTTACAAACTGCCATTGTCAATAGAAGCGTTTAATTTTTTTGAAGTGCATTGCTTTCAGATAGATTTGTTGAGTACTGGTGGAGGAAAAGCTGAGCTAGATCACAACTGGAGTTGGTGGCTCTTGAGAGGCTGTGGTGTGAAAGGTGCTGTCCTGAGCCCTGCTTGCCTTGGGTCCGGTGAGTGCACTGCTTGACCTCATTGACCTTTTATTATCCCAAGAAGGCCTCAACCATCTCAGAGTGCCAGTCTAGTAGCCTAGCATATGCTGCCATCTCCCTTCTTTTGATGTTCATGCCTTTATTGATTCAGCTGCATTTACAGTGCAGATGTACTAGGTTTGGGGTCAGGGTTTTGACCTCAGTTCCCAGCATCCCCTTGGGAAGCATTTTGCAAGGCATAAAGAAACATCCCAACAGTTTACTTAGCAAAAATCAAGCATTGATGCATAGGGCCGCCCATGATAATGTCTCTCATGCATTATTTATAAATATGCTTCTTGGAGCGGGAGAGGAGGAAAGAGACGGGTGTGCTGGGAGTCAGAACTCCTCTTCTGCCCTTGGCTTCTCATGTGCATGCTACTGGGGGGGACAGCTGAGAAGTGGTGTGGGCTTCTTTGGATGGTGTTAGAGGCTGCAAGGCTGGATGTGGAGGTTACAGAGTGCTCTGGGAGCTGTGACAGTGGGAGGGGACAAGGAATCAGGGCAGGCAATCAGAAGGTATTTGGGGACAGCTGTAAGCATTTTTTTTGGACCCATGTATCTATTGGTTCAAGAGGGCAGATAGTATTTTCTCTTTTAACATATACTAGTTCACAATAAAGCAACACTGACTTGCAGGATTATTGCTGGACAGTGCTGTACCAAATATGGAGAATGTGCCTGAACCTACTGAATAGACTCAGTAGCAAACAGGGTAGTGGTTTTCAGTGCTTGGTGTGTGTGTGTGTGTGTGTGTGTGTGTGTGTGTGTGTGTGTGTGTGTGACACATTTGTTCTCAGTGGAGCAAGGAGAGGGTGCCGTGATTCACATGCAGGGATTTACTCTGGCTGGAGCAGACAATCCACGGTGTAAACACGCAACAGAAGTTGTAAGGGCACTGCCACCAACGTGATATGCTGCTGCACAGCCGCTTACAGGGGTTCCCCCACACAACCTGTGCCAGAGGAGTCACTGCGGGGTTTTCTTTAGTGGTGATTAATTAGGGTGATTGTCCCTTCAGTGCACAAAGGTAAAATTTGACGTGGAAATTCCCTTACACAATAAAAAGCCCTTATTTCAATAATAGGTGTCTCTAGGGATCTCCTGAGGTGATGTAGACATGGGCCCTGAGCCGCTTCTCTTGTTGACTGTGGCACGTCTGGGGAGAGGCTGGGTCTTCCCTGGACTCTCAGTCAAGTGTGTCTTGTCACTGTTGAGTCTTCTGATTCCTTGTAGCCCCGGCAGAGGGGCTGGCTCTCCCGGTGGCTGCGAAAGGACAACTGTGGCGTGTGTTTCTCTAGTGGTCTGTTTTTTGTTACTATAATGAACGACCTGGATGCTTCTAGACTCAGGCACAACTGTAACCCCCAGGCCAAAGAGAGGAGAGAAGATTGAGCGGAGAGATCCGTGCTACACTAAGGAAGGTCAGAGAATACGAGGTCAGCAGTTCTGAGTTCCAGGAGCCAGGCGCCCTTAGTTCCCATGGCTGCCATGGCAGGAGACCTGTCAAGCCATCCCACCCACAGCTTATGGGACTGTGCTGTGAAGAGATGATACAGGCTTGTGAAGCACATCGACTGACAGCTGGCAGACAGCAAACCCTCAGCATGCTTTTGCCATAGTCTTGACAGCAACAGGATGCTTCCCTCTTGGTCTGTTAGCAAGCATGCTTTATGTCCAGACTGTTCACTCAGATCCCCTCTGCAAGAACATCTCCAGTCTTTTTTAAGGCCTTAGCAGTGACAGAGACTACGGTAAGAAAAGGGGGCGTGCCCCGTCTACAATGTTTTACAAAATTAAAGTCAGATCCAGTCAAAGAAGACACATCTGTATTTGGATTTGAGCCCTTTGCCCCTGTGCTCCCTTAGGGACTGAGTCTCACGTGTCTCTCACAAGTTCACGTTTCGAGTGCAGGGCCACCCAGCTGGTGCCACTGTTGGAAGGCTGTAGAGTCTTTAGGGAGTGGGGCCTACTTAGCAGAAGGAGGTCACTGGAAGCAGGCCTTGGAAATCACACTGCTGCTGTTCTGTGTACGTTCTGTCTGTTGCCACTATTTCCAGCTGCCAGGGACCCTGTCATCCTGCCTTCCCTGCCCTGATGGTCTGCTACCCGCTGAGACCGAGCTAAACTAAGTCCATTTCTTAAAACACTCCGCCAGGCACTTTTTCCTGGTGGCAGGAAAAGCGGTTGTGCTGGTTAATTTTTGTCAGTTTGGCACAAACTGGAGTCACCCGAGAAGAAGCCGCAGATGAGGAACTGCCTCCATCACATTGGCCTGCGGGCAATTTCTATAGGGGCACAGTGGGCAGCGCCACCTCTGGGCAGGTGGTCCTGGGTTGTAGAAGAAAGCAGGCTGAGCCAGCGGTGGGAAGCATGCCAGGACGCAGGGGGCCTCCACGGTTCCTGCTTCTGCTTTGGCCTGAGTTCCTGCCCTGACCGTCCGTGATGGCGTGAGATTGGAATGTATGAGCCAGATGGACCCTTTCCTCCCCAGATTGCTCTTGGTCGTGGTGTTTGTTGCATTAGCAGAAACCAAACTAGGACATCAGCTAATATGTACACACTGGAGGGATGGACAGTGATTTTGATATTTAGGATTTCAAGTTGGAAAGTCACTTTAATTAAAAAAACAACAACAACCCAGAAAGACTCAATTGAGTTGACTTTCCTCCTCCAACTAATTTGTGGTGTATTTAATCAAGCAGAGGATCCGATTGGTGGTTTTCGGGGTTGTTCTTCCGCATTGTTGAGGTAGCTTAGGGTTTAGAGGGCAGGAGTGGAGCATTGTGTGGCACGGCTACATTCTTGGCTTTTTTACTTGTCAGTGATAGGCAAGATCAATTTCCCCTTCTGCAAAAATGGAGATAAAAACAACATATCCTGTATGGGGTTTCTCTGACCATTGAATGCATGTGTTCAGTGTACAGTTGAATAAGTGTCGACGTTATTCTAGGCAAGGAAGAGAACAATTCTGGGCTGGAAAAGGTCCACCATGTTTTTCTCCACTATTTAATTTTACATACACTTAAGCTTGATGATTGGTATAACACCCAAACAGGAGCGAGTTCGCCTTACCCTGGTGATACAATCACATATAATAATGCTACTTGCATCAGCTCCCACCTCCTTGTTAAATCCACCCACGCTCTGCTCCACTTCATGCTGTAAAGAATTTTTTCTCCCAGAGGGAAAAAGACACCCAACTTTATATTAATTATCACTTTAAAGCAGAGATCCTGGGCAGGGGGTGGGGGGAAGGGGCTGAAGATGCTGGAAAAAGTGATCTTGGCAGTGAGCTTGATTGGCAGGAGTAAAGCCTTTAGTCTAGAGTCTAAGTCGGGCCGGGAACTTTCAGGGGACTAGAGAATCCCAGGTAAGCCATGTGCTCCCTCAGGTGAACAGACTGAGCCTGTCCCTTAGAGAGAACCTGTCGGCCTCTCAGGTGAGTGTGGATCAGAGACATGGCTGAGAGTGACAAAGAGCCGGATGGTATTCTCTGAGCCCCGGATGCAGCCATATCTGACCTGCTGCTGGCACATCTTGTTAGGCCAGAAAAGGGTCTGGGGACACTTGTTTGAAGACCCAAGTTTGGATCCCCAGCACCCAAGTAAAAGACAGGCATGGTCAAAGACATCTATAACCTCAGAAGGGGGTGGGCTCAGGTATATGTGTGTGGATCCACCCCAGCACCCAAGTAAAAGGCAGGCAGGGGCAAGCACATCTATAACCTCAGAAGGGGGTGGGCTGAGGGACATGTGTGTGAATTCACCCCAGCACCTAAGTAAAAGGCAGGCAGGGGCAAGCACATCTATAACCTCAGAAGGGGTGGCCTCAGGACAGGTGGATCCAGCAGTGAACTCGGTCAGTCAGGGGCCCTGTCTCCGAAGAGAAGGTGGTGAATGTGCAAGACATATCCTATGTTAGCCTGGCCCAACGTGCATATGCATACTTGTGCCCAAGCACCTTACATGCTCCAGGGAATTGGACATCCTCTTCTGGCCTTCATATGTGCATGTACACACACACACACACACACACACACACACACACACACACACACACACACACACACACACGGCCAATCCATTCCTGAAAGTCACTCTAACCTATCTACCACTGATTTTTAGCACTCAGCTAAGTGACCTCTGACCTTCGTGCTCCCATTTTGTTCATCCAGTGCTCTACAAGGTCAGTGTGTGTTACATGTAAAACATGCCACAGGTTGGTGGGGGAGGGGAGCAAAAAAGGCCATCCAGGTTGGCTCCCTTTCTTTTTGATTTTTAATTTATTTGTGTGTGGGTATGGTTCACTGATCTCTCATTTCCGACCTTTGTAATTTTTCCCGAATCTCAGTTTCCTTGCTGAGTGTTGCTTCCACGTTGCTGCCATTTTCATCCATGTTTTGATTTTTCTGCCCGTTTTACCGACCATTTCCTTTATGTGGCTGACTTTTCAGGGCCTGTCTCTCTTTTCTCCTTTCCTTACCTTTTTCATGTGCTAGTTTCTGCTTTTATCTTAAACACGTAGCTTTCTAAAGCATTCTATGTTAGTTTGCCCCATTTTCTGGTCCACAGTCATTGCTGGTGCATTGGTGGCTTTAATCAGTTTTAAGTGTGCGTCTGTTTGTGCAGTTCCATGTTGTTACTGTTGTGTTTTTCTCTTCTTACTATTTGGGATGGAGCTGGAAGAGCAGACTACTTAGTAAGAGTCTCCACAAAGCTAGGAAAGTTATCCAAGCCAGCAGATGCATGGATCTCATGAAAGGAACATAAGAAACACAAACAAGGGCTGGAGAGATGGCTCAGCAGTTAAGAGCAGTGGCTGTTCTTCCAGAGGTCCTGAGTTCAATTCCCAGCAACCACATGGTGGCTCACAATCATCTGTAATAAGATCTGGCACCCTCTTCTGGCCTGCAGTCATACATGTAGACAGAACACTATATACATAATAAATAAATCTAAAAGAGAGACAGAGAGAGATAGAGAGAGACAGAGACAGAGAGAGACAGAGAGAGGCAGAGACAGAGATAGATAGATAGATAGATAGACAGACAGAGAGACAGACAGACAGACAAAGCCATGGGTAGAATCAGTCTCACCACACCTGACCGGGCTTCAAGGATTTCCAGGTCTGAGCGGGTCCCTGAGGGTGGAGCTGCCAGTCTCACTTCCCCATGGCCACGTGGAGGTGGCTCTGCCCCCGTGCCTGTGCCAAGCAGCCTCGTGGCTGCAGCTGTGTCCTGTTTGCCTTTCTTCTCTTCATGTCACCTGTCTTCTTCTCTGTACTTCCGGTATTCTGTCCCTCTCTTTGTGACTTTGTGACACCCTTTCTTTTGTTGGAATGCTGTATAGTTTATCCTACTCTGACTTTCCCCATGTGCCATCATGCCCACGGACCTTCACTACTGAGACTGGCTGGTCCCTTCCTCCTCCTCCTCCTCCTCCTCCTCCTCCTCCTCCTCCTCCTCCTCCCCCTCCTCCCCCTCCTCCTCCTCTATAGTTGTCAAATATTAATTTAATTCAAATGTAGACCAGACCATGTCAGGCATTATTATAAAGACAGTTGCCATTTGTTGAAGGTATGGTTACCAGCTTCTTTGAAGAGTTTTCTTTTATTTAATCCCTCTAGGATGCAAGTCCCACTGGGGGTGTTTGAAGATCACGGGTGTATGTGGTTAGGTAGCAGGGACTGGGTCAAACCGAGCTCTCTTCAACACCAGTGTTCTCTTTACACTCTGTACTCTACTTGTGTGATTCTTAGTTGTTTATTTAGAAATTTGTTTTTATTTCTAACTTATGTATATGCATATGTGGGTCTAAGTGTGGGGTATACATACGTGTGCAGTACCCACAAAGGCCATAGAGGGCATCAGAGTCCCCGGAGCTGGAATTACAGATTAGGGGCTGGGAATTGAACTCTGGTCCTCTGTAAGAGGGTGTGCTCTTAACTGCTGAGCCATCTCTCCACACTGACTCTTAGTTTTTTTTTTAAATTTTATTTGTTCATTCATCAAATATTTAGGGAGCCCCTACGAGGTGCTAGGCGCTCTGCTACTGATGTGGGCTAATAAGATACAGTCTGTGAAGTTTACAAGCCCTTATTATGTTTATTTGTGTCCAGGCCAAAGCCAGGAAAATGTGTGTCTAACACATAGTAGGAGGTCGATAACCATTGGCTCCTGGCCTTTCTCCTTAAGAACTGGTGGTCCTTCCTGTCCTTGAAGGTAGCGAAGAATGGCTGGAGCCAATGACAAGAGGCTGACTCTGTTCTTATGATACATACAGCCCACACTTGACTCCCCACCTGAGCAGGTGTTCCTTTTCATGGCCTTGGGGCAAGACCTGGGCTCTCCCTTTTTCCCTTTGACACCCTTTTCCTCACCATTCTAGCTGTTCCAGTTTCATTCTGTGCGGTGATAAAACCATTTTGATCAAAAGCAAGTCGGAGAGGAAAGGGTTCATCTGGCTTGTAATTCCAGATCCAGAGAATTCAGGGCAGGAACTCAAACAGGAACCATGTGGGGAGGGCACTGCTTACACGCTCACTATCTGGATCACTTACCAGCCTACACAGAACTAACCTCCTTATACAGTGCAGGAACACCTTGCCAAGGGATAGCAGTACCCACAGTGGGCTGGGCTCTCCCACCTCAAGGAACAACCAAGACATTCCCTCTCAGGCATGTCCACAAGACCAACCGGGTTGGGTAATTCCTCAACTGAGACTTCCACTCTCAGATGACTCTAGGCTGTATCAGGTTGACAATTAGGGTTAATTAAGTCACTACTCTATGTATCTCAGAATGCACATAAACCAAAGCTGCTGTAGACTGCACTAAGAGGCTCTTTGTGCACTTTTGAGAGGTGAAAAATGTGGAAAGAGTTTCTAGGCAACTTGTGTGATGGAGAAGAGATACTAAGAGAACTATGCTGTGAGGCTGGGCTTGCATGGACAATGTGGGAAGAAGGAAGAGTGAATGGCTACTTGGGGGGATTTTCCTTTGAGGGTCTGGAGCTTTAGGACAGTCTGGTAAGAAGAGATCTGCATTTTAGACATCTGGGTTGCTGTTTACATAATCTCCATCTCTGAAGGCTTCAGCTCTGTCTTCATTGAGAATCTTTGCTCTTTTTCATGCTCGGTTTTAACGACTTCATTGATTCCTCTCAGAAAGAGGGTTTAACTTTCAATGTCCTGAGTCCCAGACTGGAAATCTCTTTCTCAACAGACAGACAATAGGAACCACCACTGGGATGCTGTGAATCTCTGTCCATAGACTGTGAAGCAACACTGGATTCTAGGAGTGAACTTAGGAATTGGCATTTTGCAGTTCCATGGAAAATAATTTTGACTCCTACACTTTACACTTTTCACACCCTCCCCTCAAATGTTTTTCTTTGCTGCTGAGCTAACAGGGTTCCTTTGTGCCCTCTTTTCAGGGTACCCACTTGAAGCCAGGACCATCACTAATTCTCGCCCCTTCTCTCTGACCACATCTAGTCTTCTAGCTGAGGCTCCTGCCTCGAAAAGGGGCCCAGGTCTGCTCCTTCTTCTGTAGCTCCCATGGACTCCATCATCACTTGCTTCCATGGCTGGTAACTGTCTCTCTTACTTCCTCCCTGTCTTTTAAACACCACTCTTCACACAGAACCACAGTGATCTTTAAAAGAAGTGAATCAAGTTATGCAATTTGGCTGTAAAACTCTCCTTAACTTTTCTGACATGTTAAGATAAACTCCAGAATCCTCACGCTGGCCCATCACCTACTGGTCTGGCTCCACTCCCTCTCTTCCTGCACACTGCAGACTGCTCCACTCTGAGCTGTGTGCTGCTCAATTCACCCAGGACCTTTTGCACTTGCCACACCCTTTACCTGAATGTCTTTCCCTGACATGACTTCCTTACTCCATTCCTGACTGCTCAAGCATCACTTTATCACCTTTCCCCTCACGGCTGTCTCCTTACCATATGCCGTGCTACTCTATATTAAAGAAAGACGTACTTTCAACATTTACATTCTTTACATGAAAAAAGAGGTTGAAGGGTAACAAAGACTATAGAGGTCCAGTCCCTTATAGTCTTTTCCTAGAGTTCCAGAGGAGACGCTCCCAGCGGTGAATTAATCTGAGGGAAGCTGAGTGAATCTAAGTACACCGAGCTCTTTAGTCCATCTGCCTTATTCTTCTGAGTCAATTCTCTCTCCACACAACTTCTTTTCTGCTCTCATACTTAGCTCCCTTTTTGCCTGATTCTCTACATTTTTCTGCTGTTCTCTTTATAGTCTCTTAGTTCTACCCCATCTCAGTTCTCCATCTTAGTTCTTCCTCAAGTCTCTGAGGTTTACAGTTAAATACCCATGCAATCAGCAATACTCTGGCCAAAGCAAGGTCACACGGCTTGAATTCTTTCAGGGTCAAACAGAGAGGTGATAAGATCCACACAAAGAACAGTAATTGTCAGCTATCATTTGCAACCCAAAAGGGGAGTGATTAAAGGAGGTGGGGTCAGCTAAGGGCTAAAATCAGTTAATAGATCAAAAAGGAGAATTTATGTGCTCAAACTATATTCTTAGAAGTGGTTAGGTAAAATGTTAGGAGTTTTATGTCACTAAGTCATGAATAAAATAAAACTTCCTTTTTTTCCTTTGGAGTCGTATCTGTCTCAGCCTAATCTCAGCTGTGCCATTTTCTGGCAGGACAGGGGAAGTAAACTTGGTAGCTAGATAGCCTGTGTCATGGCTTGATGTACCTGGTATGTAAAAGTCCTTTTGTTCTGAGTTAATTGTTAAAGGGGGACTTGGACTATGGGAGAAAGGAGAGTTTAATTTGCAAAAGAGCAAAGCTTTGTACCTAACATCTACCTGGCCTTGGTGGTTGTCTCAGTATGTATATTTACCTTATTTCAGGAGGCTAGCAGGTGGTCCGAATGCTTATCTATCTGCAGTCTGTCCTTGGATATTTGAGAAGTATCTCAGATAAAATGCTATTGTCTGGAGATGGCCCTGGCTGGATACTTGCTAATGGAGATAATTACAGAAAGGCAGACTTCTGGGTCTAATACTGAACAGGAGAACAAAAGCCTGAGAATGTTATCCAAATACCACAATAGGGGAAAATTGTGCCCAATGAATGATCAACCAAATGGGAAAGCTACAATAGCACACAAGAAATTCATTGTAGGACACAGCTAATATATTCAAAAGCCAATAACACCAATACCCCTTAAAATTTGGCTTCCTCTAGAAAAGTCCTTGACTCTTCCAGGTAATAGCTTTGCCATAGTCAGCGGAATTCCTACTTCATATCTCTACAGCTCATAGCAAAAGAGCATCCAAATCGGAGTTATAGCTGTAGTTAATGATGGTAACAGGCATGATGGTGCATGCTTATAATCCCAGCACTTTAGAGACTGAGGCAGGAGGATCATAAGTTCCAGAGTAGCCTGGGATATGGAATGAGACTCCATCTTGAAAAGAAAATAGTAATAATTATGAATGATTTTGTTACTGTGATTACTGTTGTGTGACTTTTAAGTCCTTCAATGAGACAAGGATCACACATTGAGAGCTCATAGAGCCCAAGTTCATGGAGAATGTCTGTGCCAGGCATGTGTTGGGGCTTTTCTGTGTTTTTGGCAGGGTTTCACTCCATAGCCTAGTATTCCCTTGGATTCATGATCCTCCTGCCTAAATCTCTCAAGTGTTGGGGTATAGTTTTTTTTCACTCTATGGGTGCCTGCCATCCAGCTCCCACATAAATACATGGAGACTTATTCTTACTTATTGATGCCTAGCCTTAGTTTGGCTTACTTCTAGCCAGTTTTTCTTAACTTCAATTATCCCATCTACCTTTTGCCTCTGGGCATTTACCTTTCCCTACTCTGTATACCTTTCTTTCCTTCTTACTCCATGGCTGGTTGTGTGACTGGGTGGCAGGCTCCTGGCATCCTCCTCTTCTCCTTTTCTTGCTCCTCCCTCTACCTCAAGCCTAGACTTCTCCTCCTATTTATTCTCTCTGCCTGCCAGCCCTGCCTATTCTTTCTCCTGCTTTGCTGTTGGCTTTCAGCTCTTTATTAGACCAATCTGGTGTTTTAGACAGGCAAAGTAACACAGCTTCACAGAATTAAACAAATGCAACATAGAAGAATGCAACAGATCTTTGCATCATTAAACAAATATTCCACAGCATGAACAATTGTAACACATCTTCAACTAATATTCCACAACATTGGGGTAACAAGTGTGCACCATTGTGGTGGTTTGAATGAGAATGGCCCTGATGGGCTCATATGTTAGATACGTGGTTCCCAGCTTGTGAAACTGTTTGGGAAGGATTAGGAGGTGTAGCTTCTTTGGAGAAGGTGTGTCACTGGGGGGTGGGTTTTGAGGCTTCAAAAGTCCACACCATTCTCAGTCAGCTCTGTCTCTGCCTCCTGCTTGTGGATTAAGATGTGAGCTCTCAGCTGCTGCTCCAGTCACCTCTTACCATGCCTTTGCTCTGCCATCATGGACTCTAACCCTCTGAAATTTTGAGTATAATTAAAAACTTTCTTTTTTAAGTTTCCATGGTCATGGTGTTTTGTCACAGTAACAGAAAAGTAACTCAGACACCCACCGTGCCTGGTTTTGTCTTTATAATTCTTTGTCATTTAATCTTCACACAGAATACTTTGAGGTTTGTATTATCCCAGGAAAGGGGTCAATCTTAGAATAAACTTTATGAATACTGCTAACATTAATAGCCATTAATGAATGAATGAAAGTATGAGATGTGGCCATTCCAGATCTGTTTCCTGCTCAGTTGGAGCACAAGGGCCCTAGGATGCACTGAATGGGGAGGGCAAGGCCCCCAGATGTTTTGTCCTGGAAGAGATGCTAACCATTGCTAGCTTTGGAGACACTGGGATAACATTTTATGCTACGTGGTGTTTTCTCACTCCATGTACCCACAGTTCCCACACCTGAGGAGCCTGAGAAGTGCCTCCTGGGCCCTCAAGCCCCATTTTTCCACAGGGCAACAAGCAGGTGGACTCTGTTTTCCACTGTGAGGTGATGAGGCTTGGCCCAAATGAGTTCTCTGTTGTATACCTTGTCACTTGGGACCTGATGCAGTGTAAGGTACTTACACCCATGTGTCCTTTTCTTTGTAACTTTTATTAAGTCTTCTGTGAAGTCCTAATTGGCCAATCCTGCAGCTGGCTGGAGCCTGCATTAATTAGGAGGTGAGTCACCTTCCTGCCGGCCACTTGGTTCCAGAGGCTCGTTGCATGGCTGGGGCATTTGTGTGGCTTCCTTAGTCTCCATCACCTCTAGACAGCCCAGGTCTGCTGAGCCAACTGGTTTTGTTTTAATTAAAAAAGGAAAAACAAATAACCTTCTCCAAACTAGTGTAAAATAGAAAGTAGAGAAGGGATGTGTGTGCTCAGTCAGGGCTCTTGCTTCTCAGTACAGCAGACTGAAATATCTGTTTCCAGATCTTTAATCTGTGTCGGGAATATTTTGAGTGGTTGTTGCACCAGGGATTTTAAGGCCAAGGCCAAGATGGACATCTTCCCCAGTGTGTATGGAACCAGCACTGAGTCCATAAAATTGAAAATAATTTTTCAATAAAAATTAGGTTGGAGCTTGAACTAGGGTGAAATGATTTATTTTTCTGAAAGCCGGGGCACTAGAGGGTTCATGACAGGCCCCTCAGACACCTGTGGGGCCCTGGCTGGGCACAGCTGCATCCTCTCATGTGCCCCTGAGCTTTTGCAGATGGGTATAACTGAGGCTCAGAAAGATGATGTCATATGTAGGGTAAGTGGAGCAGTGCCCTGTCTAGCTCACAGCCCTTGGCTAAATGCAGGTTCTCTGAAGTGTGAAGCAGAGATGCTCATCTGGTCCCAGTCTCCACCAGTTGAACTGTAGTCAATGTGCTGACATGTGAGTGTCAGTTATGAATGTGAGTTGTTGTAAGCAACTGAGATACTGAGATTGCGTGTAACACAGCTGTAGCTGACCAATGCTGGCCTGACAGGGTTGACCCACCACACCCAGCATAATTCTGCTTTCCTTCTTTGTTCTTTCCTTGTTTTTTTTCTGCCAGATTTGTGGAGCTTTCTCTTTTCCCTTTTTATTTATTCTTCTCTCATATAATACATCCTGATTGCATCCTTCCCTCCCTCCATTCCTTCCTCTCCCTCAGATCCACTGCTCCTCTGCTTCCCTTCAGAAAAGAGCAGGTCTCCCAGGGATATCAACTGAACATGGCATAACAAGATACAATAAGACTAGGCACAAATTCTCATATCAAGGCTGGATGAGGCAACCCAATCAATGGTTTTCTTTCTTTTTTTCTTTTTTGGTTTTTCGAGACAGGGTTTCTCTGTGTAGTTTTTGGTGCCTGTCCTGGATCTCGCTCTGTAGATCAGGCTGGCCTCGAACTACAGAGATCCACCTGACTCTGCCTCCCGAGTGCTGGGATTAAAGGCATGAGCCACCACTGCCAGGCTCGCGATGGCTTTCTTTATTGAACTCTTTTTCTCCAATAGTTTAGAAGTAATACATGTTACTTAGAGTCATTGTTAGAGTTTTAACCATATTCTTAATTGTATTACTCTTTCCTGTGCTACTCCTGACCTTCACTGAGGGGACAGAGAGCCTCCCCTGCCCTTCTTTACCCCTCTGCTATTTCTGAAAGTTTAGATTCAGAATGTTAGTAGGAAAAAATTAACTGGTGTCTTGGTTTCTTTTCTGTTGCTGTGATAAAACACTCTGATGAAAACAACTTAAGGGAGAAATGACTTGTTTAGCTCACAGTTCCAGGTGGGGCAGTCACAGAGCTTCAGGCAGCTGGTCACATGCCATCCATAGTCAAGAAACAGAGAGCAAGAATATTTGTGTAGTTGGAATTTTCTTTGAGCTGCCAACCAGCTTCCAAATAAAGACACAGAGACTTATGATTAATTATGAATGCTTGGTTTCAGTGTGTGCTTGTCCCACTAGCTCTTTTAATTTAATTTAGCCTGTTTCTCTTCATCTACCTTTCACCTCAGGGCTTTTTACCTTTCTTTCATTCTGTATGTCTTGCTTTTTTGCTTCCTCCATGTCTGTCTGTCTGGCCTCTGGTGTCTCCCTGTTGTCTCCTTTTTTTTCTCCCTCCAACCTAAATTCCAACTCCTACTTACTCTCCCTGCCTGGATGTTCTGCCTATGCCTCCTCCCTTACCTCCATTGGCCATTCAGCTTTTTATTAGACCAATCAGGTGTCTTAGGCAGGCAAGGTAAAACAACAACACAACTTTACATAATTAAACAAATGCAACATATCTTTACATAGTTAAACAAATGCAACACATCTTTACATAGTTAAACAAATGCAGCACATCTTTGCATAATTAAACAAATATTCCATAACACCTTTGAACTCAGCTCCCTTTTCCATTTTCATTCAGTCCAGATCCCAGCCCAAGAAGTGGTGCTGTTTATATTCAGGGTGAGTCTTCCCACCTCAGTTAATTTGATCATGAAAAAATCCTCACAGATAGGCCCATAGGCCAGCCCAGTGTGGGCATTTCCTTGTTAGACTCCTTTCTTGGGTGATTCTAGGTTTTGTTAAGTTGACAATTAACCAATAACTGGTCATGAAACCCCAGATGTCCTCCTGTCTCTGCCTCCCCAACTCTGGGATTATAAGTGCATGCTGCCACATCTAGATTTTTTAAAAAATGTGAGTGGTGGGAATTAAACCTACAAGTTCATGCTTCTGAACCACCTCCCAGGCCCTTCCTTTGGTTATTTGAGGCTAAAGTTGTGCACACATCAAGGCCTCTTGTTTGCCACATCACTGTGACTAGGATTTGTGAGTTCTGGGTTCCAGAGGATTTCCAGCTACTCTCTTTCTAGACACCTGACCTCCAGATAAACACTACTGTGAGTTACTTGCGCCTGTTTTTTTTTTTTTAACCTAAAAACTGGGGAATAAGCATACCACACAGCTCCTGAACCATTTGGTGGCCATGGACTAGCATGCCACACAACTCCTGAACTGTTTGGTGGCCATGGACTAGCATGCCACACAGCTCCTGAAATATTTGATGGCCATGGACTAGCACTGCATAGTGCTTAGCTCCTCTGAACTCCTTTCTGTGTTATATTTGGTGTCTATTTATGTGTGTGTGTGTGTGTGTGTGTGTGTGTGTGTGTGTGTGTGTGTGAAGAGTGGCAAAAAGGTTAATGAGAAGGAGGACATGAGGTGAACGTGTGAGTCTGGCCTGCTGGCAACATAGGTGAATGAATGTTGGATTTCATGACCCAAGGAATCCATGTGCTGTGGTAGATTAAAGCATGTGAGCTAATAGCAGAAAAAGCTACTGAAGCCGAATACATGTGCTTCCTACTTTCTGTGTTACAGGCACTTTGATAAGCACTTGAGAAAAGGTGTGTGTGTGTGTGTGTGTGTGTGTGTGTGTGTGTGTGTGTGTGTATGTGCGTGCAGTACCTGGAGAGTTCAGAAGAGGGTGTCATATTCCCTGGAGCTGGAGTTACAGGTGGTTGTGAGCTGCTTGATGTGTGTGCTTGGAACTGAGCTCCAGTCCTCTGAAATAGCAGCAAGCTCACTTAACCACCGAGCCTCTTCTCCAGCCCTGGCAGTGAGCACTTTATCGAAACATCTTATACAGCAGTGATCATGATCCTTAGACGGTAGGACTCTCCATTTCCTTTATTTCTCTGGTTAGAAAACTGAAGTTCAGAATAACTCACCCAAGTGCAGAAAGTTGGTATGTCATAAGTACCAAATCGAAAATGTTTAACGGGGTAGGAGTCAGACAAAAAGTAGGGGGTTGAGGGTGGGGTGATAGGTACGTTGTTTCCAGTGTAGACCACCGGGTGGCACTGTCAACCTAGGACAGCTAGGTTGCTGCACTACTGGAAATTCCTGCTCTTCATAGTCCACTGTGTAATACTGGGGCTGGAAGTTTGCAAACTATATTTTCTCTGCCAGCTGGCTTAGGGTGCTGTATATGGACATCAGAAGGTAGGAAAGGAGGGGAGCAGAGCTGGTGTGAGTCCCTTCCGATAAAGCAGAGATTGACTACAGCATTAGGTGTAGTGTTGAATGGAGCCTCCTGGGTTCCAGTCCAGGGGTGCTGGCTGCTTCTGCTAGTTTCTTTTTTCCGTGTTCCCTAGACTTCCATTCCTAATCACTGGTGTCTCCACCTCCAAATCCTTATAACTAACACCTTTATTTGATATACCTTGAGTGATCTGTACACCACTGATGCCACTGATTCTGCTGGACGAGCTTAGGATTCCATAGTCTTGCCTGGAATGAGGGAGGGGAATGATTGTAGATGGAATCTGAAATGGATCCCCAGGCTCACATTTTTGAATACTTGGTCCTCAGCTGGTGGTTTTACTTTGGGATGTTTTAGAAGTGGGAGACGATGCTGAGTTGCAGAAAGTGGGTTTCTGAGGGAAGGTCCTTGGGGGTTTGCTATCCCTGGCTGCTTCTTTTCTCACTCTCTGCTTCCTGACCTGTTGTGATATGAAATGAACCACCCCATTCCTTCCCAGATGAGCCCTCTGAGCCCTGTGAGCCAAAACAAACCTTCCCTCCTTTGGTTTGTTCTCTCGGGTTTTCTGTCACAGCAGTGACAGGCTAACAGATACTACAGTTATGTGGGAGAGATGTTGGCCAACCTGGATTCTACAGACCCAGGAGGACCATCAGATTATGTCTGTGAATTGTTATTTATGTCGTGACATGTTTAATGTAGCTAGTCAACAATTGGATGCCTGGCAGTTGATGCTAAGATTTCTTTTGGGATTTTCTTTCTTGCTCATTTATCTTGATGGTGGCTGAAATGAAACAGGGATGAATTAATGTCACTGGGCTCTAGTGGGAGTTCTGCCTCCTCCTTCTCTCCTCTGGCTTCCACACGAAGTTGGTTGCCCTGGGAGTCAGGCAAAGGGAGGTGGATGGTGGATACTACCCATGAAATAACAGACTTCCTGCATGGTGCCCTTCATTTCCCAGCCTTACCCCAGATTTCAGAATCCATGTGGACCCATCAGGTGTCGGAGTTTTATAAGTGATGCTAGGAGGATGATTAGGACTAGAGGAAAAAGATATCTGGGCACAGGGGCTAAAATGTCTCCGGAGTCTGCAACAGCCCCTAGGTCTCTGCTGATTACTTTAAGCAAAGCCCTTCACAGTCTCTGTGGGGGCCTTCTCTCTAAGTGATACAATCAAAGTAGCCTACAGCTCAGGAGACAAAGCTGAACAATGGCTTTCCGCTCAAGTTAGTTCATATCAGCAAGAAGCCCTACATCTGTTTTTTTCCAGCTTAGGTTTGCAGTTGAAGGAGAGAGTTGAGTCACCCTGCGGAGGGGAAAAGTAGGCCATTATCTTCCGGAGGAGGCACCTGTCCTAGA
This sequence comes from Peromyscus californicus insignis, assembly GCF_007827085.1. Taxonomy (NCBI): domain Eukaryota; kingdom Metazoa; phylum Chordata; class Mammalia; order Rodentia; family Cricetidae; genus Peromyscus; species Peromyscus californicus. The sequence continues at coordinate 85,461,579 of NW_026294562.1, forward strand.
TTTGAGGGATGTGCATTGTCCAGGTTGATTTTTGGGTCTCAGAGGAATGGCCAACTGGCATCATCCCACCCAGAGGTACCTGGGAAGATGATGGATGTGATGACAGGTTCTTCATGGAGCTGGACACCCAGGTTTTGGTACCCAAACCTCTCAGTGTTCTCTAGCAGAGAATGTCTGCTTCTCTACTGGCATCTGTCACCTCCATTTCTTTTCTGTCAAGCACACAGGTTCACGATCAGCTGTAGAAGAACCCTGCTATGGTTTGATGTGCTTCATCCCCCAAAAGTTCATGTTTTGGGAGTTTGGTCCTTGGTGTGGTGGTGTTGAGGTGGTGGGTGGGAACTTTAAGAGGTGGGGCCTAGTGGGAGGTAGTTCAGTCATTGAGGCTCCTCTGTCATGAATGAGTTAATGGCGCTTCAAGTGGGTCAGGTCTCCTGGCTGGATTGGTTCTTTCATGAATTGGGTATTATAAGGAAAGCCCACCCATTCCTAGACTCTGTTACATGTAACTTGTTCCTTTTATACTTTTTTGCTTTTGTGGTGACATAGCCAGGGGTCCCCTCACTAGGATGTTGGCACCATACTGTTAGATCCTTCAGCCACTAGCATCATGAGCCAGGTAAACCTTTTTACTTACAAATTAACCAGACTTAGGTATTTTGTTATAGTAACACAAAACAACACCTTTTCTTTGAGCCAGGAGGTTGTGTTCAAGTCCCAGGAGGATCTCATTAGTGTCCTGTGACTTTGGGCGAGTCACTCTTCTTCTGGGAACCTCAATTTTTCCACCTGTGAAATAGGGAATGGCATTAAGGTCTATGTCACTTATCTCAAAAGGTTGTGGTGGGTAACACAGGGGACATGAATGTTGGACAAACTGTAAGAATCAGCTGTTGTTTGCCTATTGGAAACTGGAAGCACAGTAGAAGGGATCCTATTTTATCTGGCTCTCAGCCTGCCCTATGCCCCAACTGAGGTCTCTCACACATTCTTTCATGTGAGAAAGGTCATCCATACTCCTACTGCTCAGATCTCTCCATGTGTGTTAATCACAATGGCTGGATTCTGACACAGTGAGAACCTGTGTTTCCAGAAAGCCCTGGGTCATAACCATATTACTTACTAGGTTTGAATGTGAAATGTCCCTTGCAGACTCATGTGTTGGCCCCCAGCTGGTGATCCTGTTTGGAGAGATGGTAGAGCCTTGAGGATTAGACCATAGAGGCAATCCTTGAAGAGTATAGTTCCCCCTTCTTGCCTCTGCTTCCTGACCAGTGCTAGGTCAGAAGTCCTCCTGCAGGTTCCTGCTACCCTAGACCAAATCACTGCAGCTGCAGTGCCTTGCTGTGATGGCCCATGCTCTGTGGCCCTGAGCCAGAACAAGCCTTTCTTCAAGTTGATTGTACCAGGTATTCAGTCAAAGCAATGAGAAAGGCCTCCTGACCCAATGCTGGTGTCACGATCCTATTTTGAGTAGCAGAGTCTTGAACTCGTCTGATACCTTTGCTGGATGCTCTGATGAGGCCAACTCCACTTCCACTTTTTCAAGCTGCCCTCCACATTCTGCAGTCTCAAGGGATCCACTTGGGTCCCCAGAAACCATACAGTGCTCACGTAGCAAATAGAGCGTCCCAGATCAAAGGGTGGTGGTTTATTCCGATCCTAAGGTGTGTGCCCACCTTGGCGGTAAACATCTTGTGGTGTAGGTGTAAGCTGTGTGTGTCAACAAGGGTGTCAATGGTCATCTTTTGCTTGTTTGTGAACAAAAATCTTGTCTTGGCAAAGTTCCGTAGTTGATTTCTTTTGTGTCCAGCTTGTCCAGTTTGGACAGCAAACTGTCAGAAATTGAGGCAAGAGCAGTTTTTTTTGCCCAAATGACTAGGTTTGCCACAATAAAAGCAAACTCCAATATGGTGGTTGTTCAATGCCCATCATCTTTTTTGAATAAATTGGTGCTGCCAGGAACAGACATGTTTCATTGTCATGAAAAGCCTCGTTATTAAAACATATTCTGTATGTCTCTGAAGTGTTTGAAGACCATCAATCTATTTAAAATATATCTGTTTGACCTTGAAAACATACATAACATGACTATAAGTTTGATTGTTAAAGATAATTAGCTTCTAACCTGTCTTTCTTTAGTACCCTAAATAGTTTTCAAGAACTAAATCCTTACATTAATTTTTTAAATGAGCTGCATAGGTACAATACCTTAAACAAGAATAGAAACATATCTATAGTATAACAAAAATAACCTTAAATTTGTATCAATATACAAAAATCTATACCAATGTAAAATATTTGAGACTAGTGGTTGTTCAAAAGTAGACTCAACAATCCACCCTTTTATCCCATCATTTCTATACTAATTCCTCTTTTTTTCTCTTCAGAAAGAGATCCCTGAATCTGATCTCCTTTGTTCATTTTTTTTCCTGACCATGACCAATAACAATTTGTAACCAACTCCCCCAAACAATGACAAACATCCATAACCCACTGAATGACCAACCATCTACCCTACCTCTTGAGAATGTGGGCATCGTGTTCTCTAGACTGCTTCCTGTTGTCTGAGGGTGATGGACTCTTTAGGGGACCTTGAGAAAATTGAGATAATGGTTAAGTCCTGGGAGAGCTAGTTATCCAGTCTTGGCATGATGGGAAAATGCAGGACTTATCTCAAGTTCTGGCTGGGTAGTCTGTGAGACTTGGCCATCTCAGCTAGCAGCTTTGAAGTTGTTCTGGATGCAGAATTTTGAGGAAACTGCAATAGAGGCATTCTGAGAGACTGGATCACCCAGGATACTTGTCTTTATTGGTGTCTGGTCCATTTGTTCTGAAAACACACAAACTTTTAAAGGTGACATACATATCTGTATTAACACAAGTGTGGAATGTGTGGTGTGTACAAGTCAGCTAAAGATGATTTTCTGTTTTCTGTTTGAGCAGGTAAAAGGTATCTGTCAATTTTATAAGTCCGTTTGGATTTTACAACCAAACTGTAATATAAATCTCTGTCCATTCATATGAAAGGATGGCACATAATAATAAGTCATGAGGACTCTGTAGCTAACAAGATTTATCATGTCTCATCAGTCAGAGCTGTTCCCATCAGAGGGATCAGCATATATGTCATCTGTCCTGTAGTCTTTTTTGGCTTCCTCCCCCATGTCTCTAGCCAAGATCCCCAGGAGGTTTCTCCGGGTCAAATGTGATCTTGATTAACTTTGAAAGACTCCATAGCTTTTTGTTTCCTGTGGAAATGGAAGCATAACCTCTTCCCCAATGCCACACATCATCCAACTTCTATTTTGAAGCCAAAACATCCCTAAAGTATATAGGCTGGCTTAATTCAGCAGTCCCTTCCACAATCCAATGTCTCTCAGTAGCTGTCATTCTCTATTCATTAGAATTCAAAAAATTCAAAGTCAACAAATCACCATACAGGATCCAGATGCCCTATGTATTTTTCATCTTTATGTGGCTTTTTAAAGTATTACTTTACTCTCTCTTTAAAGACTTTATTATTTTTTTAACTATTTATTTTTTCTATAATTGTCTACACCTATTTTTTCCTTTCTTCAGCATCTAAGCAAATTTTTAAACATACTGAACCTTTTAGAGGTTTTTTTTTTTTTGTGTGTGTGTGTGTGTGTGTGTGTGTGTGTGTGTGTGTGTGTGTGTGTGTCTGGAACTGGCTTTTCTAAACATCTGCAGCATTCTCTGACCACATGAGACAAATCTTAAACTGCCATGTCAGCCGCTGATGTGTGGCTCAGCTTAGTGCATGGCCCTGGCACATGGCCCTGGCAGCTGGCCCTGGCAGCTGGCTCCAGCCTGCAGGCAGCATCAGGGAGCTGTATTTCTGTACACTGCTGTCCACCTAAGAGACTGTGGAACTAGGAAGCCATGTCTGGCTCCATGTTTGTGCATTTGGAACTTTTTAAGCTTTCTTAGGTCCTATGTGAAAATACGTGCCCCATATTGGGGCATTACCATATGTAACGAGTTTTTCTCTGTCCTGCCAGCCAGCTCTCAAGTAATGACACAAAGACTTCTTATTAATTGTGAAAGCTTGGCCTATAGCTTAGGCTTGTTCCTAACTAGCTCTGATAACTTAAATGAACCCATTTATATTAATCTATATTCTATGATGTGGCATTACCTCTCTTCCATCTTACATCTCCTGTTTCCTCTCCGTATCTCCTGGCATCTCTTTTGTGCCTAGATTCTCCTCCTCTTTCTTTCTCTCCCCAGAAATCCCATCTATACCTCCTACTTAGCTATTGACCATTCAACTTTTTATTACACCAATCACAGCAAATACACTTTCAAACAGTGTACAAATATCCCACAACAGAAGGGCGGTGTACAAAATACCACCTTGGCCTTCTCAAAGGTGTCAAAGCTGTAAAATAATACAGTTTCAAACTTGTTTGATACAGTAGAAAGCAAAAAGACAAGAATATTGTTGAGGTTTTAGTGACATGTCCCCCACAGGTGTGTGTGTTTGAACAGTTGGTCAGCTGGTGCTGATGTTTGGGAAGGTTGTGGAATCATTAGGGGGTGGATTCTTACTGAAGGAAGTGGGTTACTGGGGGTAGGCCTTGAGGTTTGATAGCCCAGCCCCAGTTTCTGTTTCCTGAATGCAGATGCAGTGTGACCAGCCAGCATGTCTTCCTCATCACAGGATTCTATTGTTCCTAAAATTGTGAACCAAAATAACCGTTCCTTAAGTTACTTCCTGCCAGGTGTCTGGTTACAACATCAAGGGAGGAAACACAAATGAAATACTCAACGTGGTCTGTGATCTTCAATCGGGTCTTCAGCTCTTTCAAAACCAGTCCCAAGGACAATTGGGAAAATTTGACTAGGGACTGATAATTAGCTAACAATATTGTATTTCTTTTTTCTTAGTTTTAATTTTTTGTATGTGTGTGTCTTTGTGTATATGTATGTGCACACACACTCACTTGTGGGTGTTCCTGGAGGTCAGAAGAGGACATTGAGCTAGAGTTACAAGCAGTTATGAACTGCCTGGTGTGGGCACTGGCAACCATACTCCCATACTTTGTAAGAGTAGGAAGCACTCTTAACCACTGAGCCATGTCTCCACCCCCAATAGTGTTGTGTTTCTATTAAAACGCCAGAGAGTGAGCTGTGGGAGATGGCTGAGCAGTTAAAGCAGGTGCTGTGCAGATGTGAGGACTAGAGTCCAGATCCCAAGAACCCATGTAAAGCTGCATGTGGAAGTCTGTGCCTGTCACCCCAGGCTCCTGTAGTGAGATGGACGGTGGAGACAGGGGAACCCCTGGGGAGTTGAGGACCAGCTAGCATGCGGTACACAGAAGCAGTGAGGCCCCATCTCAGGGTGCACAGTGAGAACTGACATCTGAGGTAGTTCTCTGATCTTCACATGCATGCCACACCATGCACACATCTGTACTCACACAGGGGCACATACACACACATCTTGCACATAAGATACTCACATGAGCACACACACATAAAACCCTCCAGAATGTGAGAATTGTGATCTGGTTTAGAAGTCTGTCCTGCTTCTTACCATACATGGGTCTCTAGGGCTGACAGATCTGCAAATCACTTGAAATATTTCAATGAGACAGGCATTTCTATCTGCCCATATAGACAGTAATTGCCAACATGACAACATGTTGATAATTAGTCAAATGTAATGACTGGCATGGTGATGCATACCTGTAATCCCAGCATTTGGGAGGCTGAGGCCAGGAGATGAGTTCAGAGCCAGTCTGGAATTCATGAGACCCTGCATGGTATTTTGTTTTACTGTACTTAACCACTTTTCTATTCTTGTTAGGCTTTTAAGTATCAACATTAGGAAAAAGTACATCTTTGCTGTTCCAATCTTTGACCTGTGATTCATTCTTAACAGCAGCTGCTTTTTAGTGTCAATCTGTTTCTACAGTCCCTCTGCCAAAAGTCAGTCTTCCAGCTTCTCATGGGCAGGATTGTTGGCATCTGCAGCCATTGAGTGGCCTGTGCCTAAAGGATGTGTCTGCAAGACCAGCCAGAGAGAAATCAATGGACATTGAAGATGAATTTGGAAAGTTTGGTGATGAATCCCTGGCTGCTACTCCAAGGACTACCTGCAGGACTTGCCTAGTGAGCTCCAAGAAGTCAGAGTCTGCCCTGAAATTGAAGGGTCACTTATACATCAGCAAGATAGGAGCCCCAAAAGCTGCAAAAAAAAAAAAATTAACCAAACAAAAAACCCCAAACCCCCACAAAAACCAACCAACCAACCAACAAAACAAAACAAAAAAACTAACACTGGCTGGGTGGTGGTGGTACACGCTGTTAATCCCAGCACTCAGGAGGCAGAGGCAGACGGATCTCTGTGAGTTCGAGGCCAGCCTGGTCTACAGAGTGAGTTCTAGGGCAGCCAGGGCTGTTTCACAGAGAAACTCTGGCTCGAAAAAACAAACAAAGCACAACAAACACAACAGCCCCCAACACCAAAACTGACCATTTGACCCCATTCTAATAAAAATTTAAATGTATGAAATAGAACCACACAGGGCCTGGGAGGATGCCTCAGTCAGTAAAGTGCTTGCCATGGAAGCATGAGGACTTGAGTTTGATTTCCTAGGGCCCATGTTAAAAAACTGATAGCCCAGGACAGGCATGGTAGCTCACACCTTTAATCTCAGCACTTGGGAGGTAGAGGCAGGCAGGTCTCAGAGTTCAAGGCCAGCCTGGTATATATAGTGAGTTCCAGGATACCCAGGGCTATGTAAAGAGATCCTTCCTTTAAAAACCCAACCAACCAACCAACCAGCCAACCAACCAACCAACCAACCAACCAACCAACCAACCAACCAATCAGAAAAACAAGACATGGTAGAGTGTCCTTGTAATCCCAAAGCAGGGGAGGTAGAAACAGGTGGGGCCCTGTGGTTTCCTGGCCAGTCAGTATAGTTGAAATAGTGAGCTCCAGATTCAGTGAGAAAGCTTGTCTCAAAAAGTGACAGTGATGGAGAGTGATGGAGGAAGACACCCAATGTCACACTTTGGCTTCTACACTCAAGTGCATACACATGTGCATTCCCACACATATGCACACATGAATATGTATATATACACCACACACAAGATAGAATGGGCATAAATAATAAACACTATATGAAATTCCCAGTGAAGAGTTACTGTTCCCCACATGTTGATTAGAAAATGAACCACCAGGAACAACCTTAAAGCAGAAAGATCACCCCCTAGGGCACTGGACAAAAGAAGACACGTTGGCTTTGGCAGAACAAGGCATATGGAGTCAGCAAAGCCAGAGACTGAGCTTCACCCATGGTTAAGTCTCCTTCATTTTCACTTGAATTGGAACTCAATTATTCATGTATCAAACTGGAAAGAATAAATCACTTGATACTAACTAGAGTGTCTCCTGGTGTGGCAATTGTTACAACTTTTGGGAAAAAGGTGTTTTGTTAATAAAAATACCGGGGCTGGAGAGATTGCTCGGTGGTTAAGAGTGCTTGTGGCTCTTTCAGAGGACCCAGGTTCTATTTCCAGTACCCACATGGTGGCTCACAGTGCCTGTAACTCCAGCTCCAGGGAACACACACACACACACACACACCTCAAAAATGCTCATTCATGTTAACAGAGAAGTTCTGTTTTGAAAGTCCACAGTATAAGGACACATGTCCATGGATGAAGACAAGATGTGTGAAGGATGTTCTTAACAGTGCCAGAAAACATCAGGAGCAAAACCAGCCTTGGGACAGTCTGAATGTCTAACAGGAATGACTGGAATGTGTTTCCAGTTTCCATGGGGCTTTTATCCACTCACTTGCTGGCTGTAAATCCTTTAGCATCTATCATGTGTTAGGAATTGCTGTGAATACTAGGCATGTATGTGCTCATGTCTGCGTGTGTGTGTGTGTGTGTGTGTGTGTGTGTGTGTGTGTGTATGTGTGTGTGTAGCAAGCAAGAAACGAATCAGCAAAAAAGAAAACAGCATAGCAGCTTTCAAGTGATGACACATGTTACCAAGAAAACAGGAGTGAAACAACAAATGGGTTTGAGAGGAGTTGGATGGTAACCATACCGGATAAGTGATCAGGGGAGACTTCTCCGAGGTGGTGACATGACGGCAAGGAGCCAGTTAAGACAACATGTTGGTGGACAGTGTTCTGGGCAGATCTGTCAACAAGTGCCAAGGCCCTGGGGTAGGAGTGAGTGCTGGATGCGTAGGCAGAACAGTGTGATTTCACGTGAGAGACAGCACACTGAGTCTTTCTGAGTTGGGCTTTCTTCGCGTCCCATGGTGGGTCTCCAGTTGCAGCCTCCTTTTGACTCCTCTGAGGACAGATTCTGCCGCTCATGCACATGTGTTATTATTGCTCAGGAACGTTGTACATACTACTATGGACTTCTGGAAAGCAACATAAGAACCACATTTTCACGATCAGTTCTCTTTAAAAACTTTAAACATGGTTGCTAGAAAGTAAAAGTCATGTCTGTGGCTTGCATCAGAATCCTGAGGTAGAGGGAGCCACCCTCAACAAGGCAGTGTTCCCACTTTGTGGCGACCACATTAGGTGTTTAAGCTGCTTCCAGGGTTGAACATTTTCTTTTTTCCCCTCCTGGTAAGATAAAATCTTTTCCAGGCAACTCTTCAGTGCTTTCAAAACTCAGTTCCCTTGGGGACAATGCCCCCCTTTCCTCACCACCTTCCAAGGTGGCTCCAGCTGCAGAGGCAAGGCTTGGGAGAGGCTCGGGCCCACTCTCCCTTCCTGGGATCTTCCCTCGTACCAGGCATTATGGTCCTGAGACACGTGCCCACCGTGCATCTTGTCTCCTGGGTCTGGCAGGCTTGTTCATGGAGAAGTGGGGAGGGACCCTCCAGAGGGTGGAGTGATGGGCTCTGTTTACAGGTAAGCACTGCATGCTGCTATTTCTCCTCAGTTCCAGGTGCTGCCACTTTCCTGTGGGAATCCCAGATGGTTCCCCAGCTGTCTGATGGCTTCCCTCGTAGCTTTCTCCACTCATCATGCCAGATGTAGAGACTTGTGCCCGGGGACCAGGATAGTCTGGAGACACAAAGCTTCAAAGAACAAGTCTTGCTGTCAGTCGCTCTTCTGTTGCTATAACGAAGTACTCAAGGTTGAGCTCTTCACAGAGAAAAGAGCTTCGTGTCTCCCAGTTTTGGAGACTGAATGCCCAACACCAGGTGCACCATTGATAGGGGCTTCAGGTTTAGGGAGGGTCTCTTGGAAGCTGGGATCAGAATGGGGGGCACATGTGGAAGAGCACACTCTGAGGGACAAGAAGCCAGAATGACTCAGGAGCCATAGGAGGTATGGGGATTGAACCCAGGGCCTTCCCTGTGCATGCTCTACAAGCTTTGTACTATTGAGTTGTGCTTCCAGCATCTTGCTGTTAGAGCAACCCATCTCACAGGAAAAATAATGCAGAAAGACCTGTATTAATCCCTTCCAAGAATAATGGTCCCCAGTGACTCCATCTCTCCTACCAGACCCCAACTTTCAAAGGTGCCACTTTGGGGACCATGCCTACAGCACATGAACCTTGAAGGGTACATACAAACATCCAAACCACAGCTTTGCACTGATCATCTTAGAGTTTCTATTGCTGTGAAGAGACACCATGACCAGGGCAACTCTTTTTTTTTGAGACAGGGTTTCTCTGTGTAGTTTTGGTGCCTGTCCTGGAACTTACTCTGTAGCCCAGGCTGGCCTCTAACTCACAGAGATCCGCCTGCCTCTGCCTCCCGAGTGCTGGGATTAAAGGTGTGCACCACCACTGCCCAGCGCAGGGCAACTCTTATAAAGGAAAAAATTTAATGGGGCTGGCTTACAGTTTCAGAGGTTCAGTCCATTATCATCATGGTGGGATAAGGCAGCATGCAGGCAGACATGATGCTGCTGAAGGAGCTAAGAGCCCTACATCTTGATCGGCAGGCAACAGGAAGTGAATTGTCTCACTGGGCATGGCTTGAGCATATTAAGACCTCAAAGCCCGCCTCCACAGTGACATACTTCCTCCAACAAGACCACACCTATTCCAACAAGGCCACACTTCCTGATAGTGCCACGCCCTTTGGGGGCCATTTTCTTTCAAACCACCATATCATCTAACACCATTTCCTCATCTCCACCTTCCCTTGGCCTCCTGCCCCATAGGCAGAGCCAGGGAATTGCTGTGCATTTGTCAATACTATTGGTGGTGACCTTTCTCTAAAAACCAATACATCCTAGGGCTGGGGAGATGGTTCAGTGGATAAGAGCACTTCTTGTGCAAACCTGAGGACCCAAGTTCAGCTCTCCAGTACCCATGTAAAAGCTGGGTATGGCACACACACACACACACACACACACACACACACACACACACACACCTACACACACCCCGGAATACAGATAAACAAAAGAACAGGCTGGAGAGCAATGAGGGATGATAAAATTTTTGTAGCTCAAACAGGAAAAAAATAGGAAAATCTATGTTTATGCTTTCTCTAATTCTCATACAAAATATGGAGAAATTGTAGAAAACAGTACTAACTGCTTACCCAGAGGGGATCTGCCTGTGAATGGAGTGGGCCAGAAAACAGCTTTCCCTTTGTATTGTCTATGCTGTTGACAAGTCCTAATGAGCATCCAGGACAAAGACCTTTTCAAAAAATTATTATTAAAAACACAATAAAGGGGAAAAGAACCATAATGCAAATATTAGAAAAAGAAGTTTGTTAACCTTGATCACATGGCCTAGATCTAGATGCCGACACTGTAGAGTTCTTAATTAAAAAAAAATCACATCCAGGTTTTTCTTTGCCCTGAAAACAGGTATTTCAATTAGTTGCTCCTGGTGCGTGCTCTCATTGTGTCCTATAATTCATACCATAACATGTATCCATCCTTATTTCTATGTTTTAGATAATTTTTTTGTGGTGCTGGTGATATGAAATGCTACTGAACAGGTGGTCCTCCAGTGAGCTTCACCTCCAGACCCTCTGTACTTTTAAATTTATTTTTATTTTATTGATCTTCTTAGACAGGGTCACACAGGTGTAGGCTGGCCTTGACTTTGTGATCCCTCTGTTTACCTTCCCAAGTGCTGGGATTATAGGGCATGCCACTATGCCCAGCTTCTCTCCTTATTTATTTATTTCAAATAAAAATTTTTTTGATATAAGGCATCATATATGTCTGGAAAGCTTAAAACTTGACATATAGCTGAGGACGACCTTGAGTTCCATATTCTTCAGCCTCCACTTCCTGGGTTCTGGGGACAGGTACTTGGCATTTGAACCAGGACTTTGTGGCAGCCAGGCAAGCACTCTACCAACTGAGCCACACAGCCCGCTCTCTATGATCTTTAAATGAAGCTTCTGACCTTAATTGGGTTTCTCTGGCTTTTCATGAATGTCCTTTGTTGGTCCCAGGTCCCACGTGCGCCAAGTCCTCACACCTTAGCTTCTTCTCTGTGACAGTTTCTTGTAGCAGTATTTTCTTGTCAGGACCTCCAGCTACAAATAACGACATGGAGGCTTATTATTAATGATGAAAGCTTGGCCATTAGCTTAGGCTTGTCCCACTAGCTCTTACAATTTAAATCAACCTGCTTTTATTAATCTATGTTCTTCTATGTGGTTCGGTTACCTCTACTCTGTACTGTACGCCCGACTTCTTCAGTGTCTCCCTGGTGACTCACTGGCCTAATCCTTAATACCTCCTTTTCCTCTCTCTTCCCAGAAATCTTGCCTATCCTCTCCTGCCTAGCTGTTGACTATTCAGCTTTTTATTACACCAATCACAGCAACACATCTTCACACAGTGTACAAATATCTCAATATCTCACAACAGTTTCTTTATTCTTCCTTTTTTTTTTTTTCTGGTCAACAAGACATTTGGAGCAGTTGCTTGAGTTGAGTATTTTGTTGAATGTCCTGAAATTTGAGTGGCAGAAATTGTTTTCTCACGACTGACTGAGGTGATGGATGTAGGGAGGACAAAAAGATCACATGGCATGTGGCTGGCGACATTGGTCTTGGTGGGGCTTAAAGCATGGTGAACTATGGAAGATGATTTCCCTCCTATCCTGAGCTATGATACCCGTTTGCTAGAAGTCACTTAGTGGGGCCAGTTCAGAGGGAGTGGGGTTGCTGGCAGGGTGTCTGACGTAGTCTGAGTCTTGGTATGTCCTCAGCAGTCTCATCTGCTGGTTAGGTCCTGGGGAAGTGGGACTGTCTTGTGATGTTCCAGAAACCTTAGGAGGAAGTAAGCCTCTAGAGAGCAAAGCTCCAGACTTTGAAGGTTCCATCTGTCCCTAGTTCTTCCCTCCATTTCTTCTGCCTTGAAGTGAACAGTCTTCTCCACATCCTCCTGCCGCTGTGACATTCTCCCTCACATGGGCCCAGAATCTGCTGGGAGGCCCTGCTGCTTGGAGGTTGCAGTCTACCATTGCCTGGCAGCTCTCTCTGAGCTTGGCAACATGGGTGACTCCCTTCCCTCGAGGAAGGCACCCTGTTCTCTACCTGACCTTATTTGGAGATTGTCTCTAGGTCCAGATGCCTAGTGTGACCCTGAATGCAGTTCCCTGCAGAAGTTTTCCCCTGCTGCCCGTATGGTAGTTAGACATTGTGCTAGGAACGTTATGACAGGACTGTGCTTCCACAGATGATAACTAAGACTGTACTAGGAGCCTTATGATAGGAGTGTGCTATTAATGCAAATTAGGTGGTTCTCTAGCTACCGTCCCCAATCCTATATAGTCCCTGTACTCTGGAATAAAGTTGTGCTGATTCACTGAAGCTATCTCCGTGATGCTCACAGGCCGTACAAAGCTCTCCGTTGTCTCTTCTGTCCCTTGTCCTCGTGGACTGGTGGCCAACAGGCTACGAGGAAAAGGGGACCCCCACAAGAATCCGTGGAGCCAAGGAGTAAAGATGGAACCATCTGAGACCATGGGGAAAAATAAATTCTTCCTTAGACTGTTTATGCCAAGTATCTCATCACAGTGACAAGAATGGTAACTAACGCAGATCTTCCTTCTCCCCTATTCTGTGTTTATCTGGTCACTGACTTCACATGGAGGCTTATAATCCAGTGCTGTTATTTATTCCATTGCTCAGATTGTTTCAGTTTTGTCCACTGGGAAACCTTTTCTTTTAAGTAATATTGTTTCTTTGTATTTCAACAATTTCATACAGTTCTACAATATGTTTTAATCAAATCCATTTCTCTACTTCCACCTCCCATTTAGATTTGCCAACCCTTCCCCTCTCACCTTCATATTCCTGTCTTCTCCTTCCTTCTCCTCTTTTCCTTTTTAAACAGTCCAGTGAATCCAGCTGGTGCTGCCAGTGTGCGCATAGGTGAAGGGCCAGCCATGGGCAGTCTAATGGAGACCATACCCTTGAAGAAAACTGATTTCCCTCCCCCAGCAGCCATCAACTACCAATAGCTCTTCAGCTGGAGGTGGAGCTTCAAGAGCCCCACCCCTGTGCTGGTTTGGTCCTGTGCAGGTCTTCGGCAGGCATCCACAGCTGCTGCGAGCTCATGTGTGCTGTGTCCGTGTCATGTCCCGAAGACAGTGTTCTGCACTGACCCTCTCCACCCTCTGGCTCTTATGTTCTTTCTGCTTCCTCTTCTTCAGCGCTCCCTAAGCCTTTAGGGGGCAGAAACAGGTGCTCTGTTTTGGATTGAACTCTCACCCATCATTTATTTTCAATATTTAAAAATAAAGATTTTCCTTTCTACGTGTGTGTGTGTGTGTGTGTGTGTGTGTGTGTGTGTGTAGGTTTTTGCAGGTGAGTACAGTGCCCGAGGAAGCCAAAGAGGACATCAGATCCATTGGAGCTGGATTTATAGGCTGTTGTGAGCTGCCTGATATGGGTTCTGGAAACTGAATTCTGGTCTTCTGGAAGGACAGTGTGCACTCAATCACCAAGCTATCACGCCAGCTGTTTATTCCCAACATTTTGACCAGTTTCGAGTCTCTTCATTAACTCATGCCCGCTGCACAAAGAGGCTACTCTTATGAAGGCTCACAGCAGCACTAAAGCCATGAGTGTAAACATATATTTAGAAGGTGGTTTGTCAATATGACCATTCAGCAAAACAACAATAGTGTGTTCTCTATTCCCAGGATCTATGACTACCTGGCCGCCAAGTTTACAGTCTCAAGCGTAGATTTCCTCCTGTATGGAGTTCAGAACCAATCAGGAAGTAGCTAGTTACCTCCATAACAGTCCCACCCACTGTGTGCTTTCTTTGGCTTCCTGTGTCCGTTTGCTAGGCCCCATCTCCTTTTCTGAATACTTCAAAAAAACCCTCCACTACTCCACCATGCTCCAGGTTCATCTTGCCTTTCTGACTCAGAGTTAGACACAGCCCTTTTCCCAAGGATCCTTGGTTCTAGAGATAAGGGCTGAGGCTCAGGTGACAAGTTCTATTTTTAAATGCCCTCAGAACGTTCCCATATGTCCCATTTGGCTACGAATCCCATTTTGAGTGGTGGCCTTGCCGTTTCTCCCACTGCATTATCTCTTGGACCTAAAATACCTGGTATTTGTTGAACAATTGGAGTTTACTGGGATGCATTTTAGCGTTGTCCTTGCTCTGTTAATAGTGACACTGAATTTACCTTTGTGTGTGATGTGTCACACAGGTAGAGCAAGACAGTTACTTGGAATTCTGTGTAGTGGTGCATACCTGTAATCCCAGCATGTGGGAGGCTGAGGCAGGAGGATAGTGAGTTCAAGGCCAGTCTGGACTACAGTGAAAAAAAGTCTAAGAAAATAAAACCTTCAGGCCTGTCTTAACTTCTCCTTGTGGATTCACTAATTCCGCCCATGATGAAGACACCTGTGACCCACTCACTGAGTATCACACATCAGCAATCACCCATAATCCACAAATGTTTGCAATCCTGGATTACTTTTTAATAAAAAATTTTCTGGCTAGGGATATATGAAAAATAAAATGCATAACAGGAAAACCCTAAACCAATGTACTGCTTTTCTCCCAGATACTCCACACCACACCTTCCCAAGCCAGATGTGTGTTTCTCTCCCTCGTCAATCAGTTTTCTAGCAGACACCAGCTGGGTATCATAATTCAGTTCAGTTAAATCATAGCCAGATTTCACAACTGAAGGACGCTGTCCTGGTAGACTGTCCAGAGTGCACATGCTAGTCAGCAAGTCAGGGCTTCTGGGATTTCTGACTCACTGCTTTCCTTAACTCCTTTCCTTTGGCTTGACCATTGGCTAAAGTGGCTCCCGGAACCCAGGGCAGCACCATACTCAATGTTTAACTGCTTGTTAAAAAGGGTGTTCCAAAGAATACAGGCAAACACCCTCCTGGGAGATGACGGAGGTGTGGAAGAAGGGCGTATGATGTCCCACCCCCTCTGGGGCAGTGCCATTCGTGTGCTGGAAGTTTCCTTAATTCCATAGTTCAGGAGCTTTGACAGACAATCCATCACTCAGGCACGGTGAACAGAGCCTTGAGGCTCCTCTCAGGAAGATGGGGCAGGGGTGAGTCTGACTGTCCCAAGTGTCTAACCACGGCTTGTTCTTTCTGGGACAAGCCCCTGTCCAAGACTCTACTAAGTTTCTCCATTAGAACAGAAGATGCTTCCATCACCCAGGGAATTCCGAGGCACTGGGAACTCTGTCAGGCAACCAGGCTGGATGACGGAGCATTTGAACAAAAGATTCTCCCATCAGCTCTACTGCTCAGGAAATTAAAAGATTTTAGCCGGGCGGTGGTGGCGCACGCCTTTAATCCCAGCACTCGGGAGGCAGAGCCAGGCGGATCTCTGTGAGTTCAAGGCCAGCCTGGGCTACCAAGTGAGTTCCAGGAAAAGGCGCAAAGCTACACAGAGAAACCCTGTCTCGAGAAAAAAAAAAAAAAAAAAAAAAAAAAAGATTTTAAGGTGGCAGAGTGCTAGGGCCTGGGGTAAGAACCAAAATACATGTATCTATTATAAACCACGATTGTGTAGAAAGCTACATTGTTGCCATCTTCTCTTTTTTCCCACCCATTTTCTTCTGCAAAAATTAGACCAGTCACTCCAAGCTCTCTTCCAAACTCAGAACTTCTAAGGTGCTCTCTAAGCCTCCTGTTTTAAAAAAATTATTTATTTAGTGTGTGTGTGTGTGTGTGTGTGTGTGTGTGTGTGTGTATGTGTGCACATGTGTGTATGTGTATATGAGAGAGTGTGTGAATGTATGTGTGTATGTGCGTATGTGTGAGTGTGTATGGGGTAGGAGTGGGCCTACACATGTCAGAGAACAGTTTCCAGGAGTTGGTTCTCTCTCTCCACCATATGGGCTCCAGGGTCTGAACCCAGGTATTCTAGCCTGGTGGCAAGCTCCCCAGCCTACTGAGCCTTCTCTCTGCCTTCCAGCTTCCTGTCTAAGACCAGATCTTTCCATCTCTGAACTTCAGGGCGTCTGAGCCAACCTCTGCACTATGGCATTTACAGTTTCCTGATCGCTCCCACAGATGCCTATTATAATTCTCCCATAACACGGTGTTAACCTCAGACAGAATCACTGACCTGTCAGTAACAACAAGACATCAATTGTTTAAAGGGAATTGGAGATTACTAAAATTAAATTCTCATTCTAAAGTAAAGGTTAAATTCCAGGAAGAAAAAAAAGAAACCCAGCAAATAAATTAAATTAGTTGATCAGAAGGAATGGAAATGACGAAAATTAAATTTATTTGTAAAATTTTATGTAGAAGGGAGCTTAAAACCCTAAAACTAAATGATACTTCCATGGCACAGCCATATCTGAATGGAATGGCAGAAGTCACAAAGCCAGCACAGCTGCTTGACAAAGATCCAGCAAAGCTGAGCCATTTGGCTCAGCTTTGGCTTTCATCTCCACCTGTTACATACTTGGGGCACTTTTAATATTTGTATAATTTGGGGATGTTGGATTGATGGAAAATTCCTTATGAATCATTTATGCCTTCTCTCAGGAATGCTGCTTCTAAGCTTACCCAGAAAAGTCCTGAACATACTATTCCCCCCTCCCACTTTGAGGGATATATCCTTATCTACTTGAAGGTCTTACTTATGCCTTGGAGGTTGTGACACATAAAGAAGAAGCCAGAGGTCTCTTCATGAGGCTATGAGACATTCTTGAAGCATTTGTCCCTGTACTTACACTGGAACAAGATATTCAGAACAAAGTAAATTCAAAAAGGTCAACAAGATTTGGCGGGCTAGAGGAATTGTCCACAGTTCAGATTACAAGCCTCTTCCCACTGTACACTCAGACAATTATGTGGCATACAATTCTGCCCTACACAGAGACATATTGATGAGCAAAGTATGGAGTGGAAAGATGATAACAGTATGAGATGTTAGGACCTCCCTCTCTTAGAAGTTAAGTCATGTGGAGCCACTACAATATCATATGACCAAGGAATAACAGAATGCCAGGATTAGACATACAGACAAAATCTATAAGGATATAAATGTGAACACTGATTTTATTATGCCAGAATTTGAATAATAACTACAGCAGTTTTAGCCTGAGAATTTTTCCTGGGCACTCTGACCACTAAGAGTTAATAATACATTGCTTGAGACATGGCAAAATGCCCAGGATGGTTGAAGGTTTTGTTTTGGTCTAGTGTCCTTGAAGCAACCAAAGCAACCAGCCCGAGCACAGACTGTCATATGCCTCTAGATTCTCAAAAATTGGGTTATGGGGTTAATGAGTAAGAATGATAACTGTTTATTAATGATGTCAAAACTTGAGGGAAAATGATTGGAAATGATAACTCTGTTCTGTCATAGTTTATTATAACTAAAAGATTAGCAAAAGGAAGTGAAACACATGTCCAAAAACAAAAATGATATGATCTATGTTTTGGAACATCATGAATGTATCCCTGCTAACTAAATTCTGTATAAATAAAGAAACACTCTGGCTGCTAGTCAGTCAGGCTGTAAGATTCTCCCGACCACCGTGGCCTGGCTCACTTCCTTCTCCTGCTGACTCCTTACATCCTCTGCAGGACTCCTTACATCCTCTGCAGGACCCATCCACCACCGGGGAATGGCTCCCGGCACTTCCATTTCATTCTTAGTGTTTTTTTTATGCTTATTTATTTAACACGTGTGTGTGTGTGTGTGTGTGTGTGTGTGTGTGTGTGTGTGTGTGTATTTCCCCTCCTTGGCAGAGTGTGCAGTTAGAGGAAAGCTTGCAGGAATTGGTTTTCTTCTTCCATCATGTGCATCTCAGGGATTGAACTCAGGTTCTTGGGCTTTGTGGCAAGCCCCCTTACCCACTATGCCGTCTCATAGGTCCTTCTTTTCATTCTTAAGCTCTTAGGTTTCATTCTCCATGATCCCCAACCAACCAACCAACCAACCAACCAACCAACCAACCAACCAACCAATAATTATCACCAACAAAAAGAGCCAGTACTTGTGTTGAAGACAGTGTGGTGGAAATATTAAATATAAAGAACTTGAGGGATAGAAATATGATGTAGAATGATAAAAGGTGCACAGAGAAGAAAATCTATGATAGTGCTTTGCTATAATATAAAACAAAGCATATTGGCAACAGCGTGAAAGCCCACCCGTGGCGAATGGCTGAGGGGCATCTAGCACTTCGATGTCATACAATGCTATGTAGCTATTGAAACCAAGTTAGGAGCTGGGAGTGGTGGTGCACACTTTTATTTCTAGCACTGGGAGGCAGAGGCAGGAGGATCTTTGAGTTTGAGGCCAGCCTAGTCTACACAGTGAGTTTTAGGACAGCCAGGGCTACAGTGCTATCTCGAAAAACCTAAAACAGCAACTAATCCTACACCTGCTCTTCTGGAGAGGAGTCCATGAGGAGAAAAGGATGAAAAGATGGGAGAGAGCGATGGGTAGAGCTTGAGTCTCTGCAAAGCAGCGCTTGGATGGAGACTTTGGACACTGGCCAGGCTGTGGCTGGGAGCTTCCACTGGGCCCCACACATTCCCACACAGGCTTCTCTCATCTAAGAAAAGACCTTTTCACTGGGGAGGTCTCACCCTCTGATAGTGTCCTTGCTTCCCATTGGTAGGGGGATCTTGGCAGTGTTTCAGAGGACTCGGGCTTGTATTTGGGGGTTCATGTTAGGGCCTCTTGAACTTCAGAAATCAAAAGCAGTTGATTATTGCTGTTTTTGTGGCATTTAGAATCTCTGAGCTCTGCATTACAGAGGGTGACATTAAAAAGGCTCTCAGTCTTTCCTTAATAAGAAATAATTTGTAGACATTTAAAATGCCACTTATATTCTTTGAAATGAAAGACAAATGTGTAAACAATACAAAAACTAGCCATGTGGGAGAGACGAAAGGCAACAGTGAGATCTCTCAGGCAGGGTAAGGTGAAGACCCAAAGTGTCTCAGCAGTCTGGCCCCACTTATGAATATTCAAATATGCAGGTTATTTAAAGATCATTTTGTAACATCGGATGCCTACTGTATTAGGTATTGGACTCATCCCTGTGATGAAAATTCCTGACAGAAGCATGTGAAGGGGAAAGGGTTTATTTCGACTCTTGGTGTCTTTGAAAAATTAAAGTTAGCCGGGCATGGTGGCACACACCTTTAGTCCTAGTCCTTGGGAGGCAGAGGCAGGCAGATGGATCTCTGAGTTTGAGGCCAACCTGGTCTACAGAGCAAGATCCAGGACAGCCAGGGCTTCACAGAACCCTTTCCTCACAAAAAAGACCCCCAAACTAAAGTTAGTGCATAAAGTAACCACTGTGATGTGTTCCTGCATATGTGTGTCATTATAGTTTGTTCTCCTTCGGTCCCCACAGTCCTCTCTCATCCATCTCTTGCTGGTTTGCTTCTCCCCTCTCCCAGAGGGCCCCCTCCTGGTGTCTCTCCTCCTTGTTAACTTCCATCTAGTTCTAAGACCCCGCATATAAACACACACATATATATGTATATATATATATATATATATATATATATATCTGTATGTATTGCTCATGCATATCTAATTTTAAATCTGTCTACAAGAGAAATGTATTCATCTCCTTGAGTCTGGCTTATTTTGCTTAACAGGATGGTCTCCAGCTCCACCCATTTCCCATACATGTCATGATTTCATCTCCATGGGTAAATACAATTCCGATGTGTGTGTGCGCACCAACTGTTCATTGTCCTCTCATCTGTTGACGGACAGCTAGGCTGCTTCCATTTCCTGTGCTGTGAACAGCACAGCAATGAGCGTGGCTGTGCCACTATCTCTATCATATTTAGACTGTGAGTCCTTCAGACTTGTATGCAGCAATGATGTAATGAGGTCATACGGTAGCTTTGGTTTGCCTCTTTGAAGATCTCCACACTTATCTCCATAGTAGCTACAGCAGCTCACATCTCAACTAACAGTGATCAAGGGTTTCTCTTTCCCTGAATCCTTCCCAGCTTCTGTCATCATTTACTTTCTTGATGACACTGGCTCACAGTTTGGGAGGGTTTTGTCTATGATACCTAGAACCATGCATATTAGTGGACCACCATGGTGGTGAGATTCTGTGGTGGAGGAGGTTTATTCTCCAAAGAGCAGTTAAAAGAACCGTATGACTCTTTGGGCTGGCAATCCTGCCCTTGGCACCCATCTCCCAGGAATAAGAGCCACAGCCTGTCAGGACATTTGCAGTAGGATGCTCACTGATGCATTGTTGCAGCAGAAGAGAGGGAAAGAGAAAGGGTTCATGCCAGGAAGCACTGCAGGACATCCACACCATGGGTTTCCATTCAGTCATTGACCGTGATGCCTCAGAACAATTGGGAGGCTTCAGGATGAGAAGAAGATGGAGCCAGGAAGCTGTGTATAAAGTGACTGATGCAGGTAGTGTTTGAGGTGTGAAAACACACAGATTTGCCTGTGATAGGCGAGTGTGTTTAGATGGTGTTGTATGTTGTCAATGGGAATTATGAGAATCAGTGGCTCAGAGGAGGGGGCATTGGAGAGTCAAGCCGAAGAGAAGACCCAGTTGCTTCATCAGAGAAACAGGGTTACAATTCTTATATCAGCCAGGTGTGGTGCTGCACACCTGTAATCCTAGTCCTTGGGAGGACTAGGCCAGTTAGGTCCTGGCTACACTGCAAGTTTCAGGGCTTGGGCTACACAGTGAGATCCTGCCGTCATTATTATTTTTTAATCCTATCTTGTTTTTGTTCCAGGGTCTCTGTGAATATTTCATGAGAGTGAAAGCTATTTTGAAAATGTTCAAAGCTCTGCTCAAATATGTGCTGGTGGGAGTCATTATGATGCTCAAGTGATACTTCTAACAACAGTATGATTTAGAACAAATAGTTTCATTCTTTGAGGCCTACGAGGTGTTGTCTGCTTGACAGAGTAAATGCTAACTGGTGTAATTAATAGCTTGGATCTTTCTCCATGAACAACTGGGTTTGCTCTGCCTAGATGAAATGTACAGCCTTCAAGAATGGTGGTGTCCTCAGAATGACCTGTGGACCCAGCTGCCAACTTAATGCCCACTCTCAGTTTTCACTCACACCACCTTTGAAAGAGCATAGTTGGAGCTGGGTGTGGTAGTACAGGCCCGTAATCCAACGTGTCAAAAACGTACAGATTACAGGGTGTGGTGTGATGTTTCCACGTGTGAGTGCATCATGCCATATTGAAAGCAGGTTAAATGTCTATCCTGTTAAATGTTTATCACTGATGTTGAGGACTGTCACATCATTTATTCTGCTTTTTGAAATCTGCAATATGCGGTTGTGATCTGTAGTCCTCTTAGTGTCTGACAGCACACTGGGAACCTTGCACCTCTTTAGCTCCAATTTCGTCCCTGTAGATCAGCCCTTGCTCATGCTCCGGGCCTCTCCCTGCAGCCTCTGCTCACCACTGACTCATTTTCAGATCCTGTGCATCCAAGCTCTCTAAAATCTTTAAAATATGTGTGTATGTACTTAATGTGTAGGCACGTGCTTGTTTGCATGTGTGCCATGTGTACCAGAAGAGGGTATTGGATCCCCTAGAACTGGAATTACATGTAGCTGTGACCTGCCACAGGTGGAGAGAGATCCCATGGTGCCTGTGTTTCTGTGCCTGGCTTATTTCATTAAACACAATGACCTGCAGTTCTACCCATGCTTTCACTAACGACAGCATCTCATACTTTTCCACAGCTGACTGCCGTTTCATGGTGTCTGTGTTCTATCCTTTCTTATCTGCTCATCAACAGTTGGGTGCTTAGCCTGATTCAAATGTGGCTAACTGACAAGGATGCCAGCCATTGGGTTTGAGGTATGAACTTGTGTGAGCATTGTATGTCGCAATGACCCTTGTTCTGCAAGGACCCTTGTTCCAAAGAGGGTCACATTCTGAGATTCTGGATGAGAATGAATTTGGGGTACACTATGTCTGGGACACATGAAGGTTTCAGTTTCAAACTGAATGCATCAGCTGACCAGCAATGATTGTTCCAGCAAAGCAAAGGTTTCACTTTAATAGTTCTGGTCTTTGTTAATCACAGCCAATTCTTCAGCTCCAGCTGACCAGAACCACAGATTCATAATTCAAAATATCACATAAATGCCTGGATAGAGTTTTTACTTCTCTCTGAAACTTCACAAGCCAGGCCCCACCATCTACACTGCTCCTAGCATTCTTATCTTCCAAGCTGCCCAGAACAGCTCATTAAGCTCTGAGCACTCCAAAGTTCCAAACATTTCCACAATCCTCCCTCAAACAACTTGGTCAGGTCTGCTACAGTAATATCCCATGACCCTGGTATCAATTTCTGTCTTAGTTAGGGTTTCTATTGTGTAATAAAACACTGTGACCAAAGCAACTTGGGGAGGAAAGGGCTTATTTCAGCTTACAACTCTCAAGTCACACTCCATCACTGAGCAAACTCATGGCAGGAATCTGGAGGCAGGGACTAAAGAATCATGAAGGAGAGCTGTTTACTGTCTTGATTTTCTTTCTTTCTTTCTTTTTTTTTTTTGCTTTTTTTTTTTTTTAAGATTTGTTTATTATGTATACAGCATTTATGACTGCAGGCCAGAAGAGGGTGCCAGATCTCATTACAGATGGTTGGGAGCCACCATGTGGTTACTGGGAATTGAACTCAGGACCTCTGGAAGAACAGACAGTGCTCTTAACCGCTGAGCCATCTCTCCAGCCCTCTTTCTTTCTTTTTTAATTAAGAGGTTTCCTATTCATTTTACATACCAACCACAGATTCCCCTGTCCTCCCTCCTCCCGCACCCCCCAGTCCTCCCCTCAACCCACGCCCCAGTCTCACCTCCTCCAAGGCAAGGTCTCCCATGGGGAGTCAGCAGAGCCTGGTACATTCAGCTGAGGCAGATCCAAGCCCCTCCTCCTGCACCAAGGCTGGTGCAAAGTGTTTCACCATATACTACCTTGATTTTCATGGCTTCCTCAGACCGCTTTCTCCTCCTTCTCTTCTTTTAAACACTGTATTTATTTTTATGTACATTGGCATTTTGTGTGCATGTATATAAGGGTGCCATATTCACTGAATTGGAGTTACAGACAATTGTGAGCCGCCATGTGGGTGTTGGGAATTGAACCTAGGTCCTCTGGAAGAGCAGCCAGTGCTCTTAATTGCTGAGCCATCTCTCCAGCCTTAGCCTGCTTTCTATACAGCTCAGGACTACCTGTCCAGGAGCATTACTGCTCACAATGGGCTGGACACTCCCACATCAATCATCTTTCAAGAAATGCCCCTACAGACTTGCCTACAGGTAAATCTTATGGAAATATTTTCTCAATTAAGACTCCCTCTTCCAGATACGCCCAGGTTTGTGTCAAGTGACAGGAACCAACCAGAACACCATGTAAGGTGATAGACCAATTGCCTTGACTGATCATCACATATTATAAACATGTATTACATCATCACATTGCACCCAATAATATGCATAGTTACTTTGATTTCTGAGAGAGGGTCTTGGTATGTAGCCCTGACTGATCTGGAATTTTATATAAACTAGACTGGCCACAAACTCACAGAGATCCACCTGCTTCTGCCTTCTAAGTGCTAAGATTAAAGATGTACGCCCCCATGCTTGGCTATTTTATTTAAAGGAAAACATCCCCCCCCCCCCCCGGCCTCTGAGATCATTAAATCACCTGGATCTGGAGTTACAAGAAGCTGTGTGCTGCGTAGCAAGGGTGTTGGGACCTCTGGGAAGGAGGGAGTGATCTTAACCACTGAGTCTCTCTAGCCCCTACATGGTTATTTTATATCAACAATAATTGCATTCCTAGGGAAAAGCAGACATGACTCCAGAGTTGCTTAAAGGAGCCTCGCTTTTATTTCCCTTTATTTAATTTTGGATGCCCAGCAGTCACCCTGCCTCTCACACTCCCCCACCCCGGCTCTGCAGGGGGTGATGTAACTCCCCTGCAGGTTCCCTATGAATGGCAGAGTGGAAATCCCAACCCCAATGTCAATACATGCCCTACCTAGGACCACCCCAATGGGCTGTTCATGAATTGGCTTCTCCAAAGCACATTCACCGATGGTACCCTCAGCTCCACTTTAGAGACATTTCGGCATCACCTAATTAGGTAGCGTGGTAACTGGGCAGCCATTACTTATAATAGATGTAGAGTTGTAAATTATTCTATTTAATTAAGAACTGAACATTTCCTATTAAAGAAAGCTTATCATAGGTTAGTAAATTTATTGGGAACACTAACTTTCACTAATTAAGCTGTTTGAACTCAAGGCAAGGGCATTCATTAATAATCAGGTCCGAGCAGTTAAGGGCAATTAGTGAAACAGCTGGTCTTTATCTCACCGATAAAGGATGGTTAATAGAGATCTTTACAGCTGTTATAAACTTCCCCAAAGCAGAATCTTCTTCAAAAGTTTGCGTTGGCAAAGAACATGAGACAGAGAACAAAGGGAGCTAAATTTAAAAGAAGGGAAGCAAGCCGGGCTTCTCAGCCCTAAGACAAGACGAGGGTCAGAAGAAAATCAAAGGCACCCATGAGGGTTTCTTTCGCAGTAGTCTCCATTCACCGGAAGGAGCTTGACCTCAAAGCCAGCAGCAGAATCTGATGGGAGCAGCTGGTGAGGACTGGTCATCGTGTGTGTGTGTGTGTGTGTGTGTGTGTGTGTGTGTGTGTGTGTCCGTGTCCTTGTACCTGTGCACTTGTCTGAAGGAGGTCTGCACTACCATTCTCTACCTTATTCATTTGTGACAAGGTCTCTCCCTGAACCTAGAGTTTGCTGTTTTTCAGGCAGGTGCCTGGCCAGTGAGTTCCAGAACCTCCTTTCTTCCTCCTGCCTCTGTGCTGGGGCAACAGGTGTGCACAGCCATGTCCAGCTTTTTCTTTTTCTTTTTTTGAACTGAGGACTAAACCCAGGGCCTTGTGCTTGCTAGGCAAGCACTCTACCACTGAGCTAAATCCCCAATTCCAATGTCTAGCTTTTATGTGAGATCTGAACTCAGGCCCAGCAAGAACTCATACCTACCAAGCAATCTCCTCAGACCTGACTGGCCATCTTTACCTGCAGAGATGACATTTCCCGGGGGAGGCTTTGCACTAGTTGTGTTGACTACCAGGAGCAAAGGGAACCTTCAAAGGCCCACCTCCAACAGTCCACTTCCAAAGCCAGCTGGGGAACAAGCATTCAAAACTGCCCTGCCCCCCAAGTTCTCATTTGAGGATGTCTGCATGTATGTTCCACAGGCTGTCGTACACCTTAACCCAGCAGGTGGATTTTAACTCAGAAAGTTTAGAATGAGCTTAATTATTCAGACATTTTTTTAAAAAAAGGTTGCATGAAGATTTAAAGGAGATGGGTGATGCTCCTGCCAGCTACAGCAGCTTGTCCCCTGGCCAGATGGCAGATATTCTGATGTGTGTGGGGTTACACTTGTGTCAGTCACTCACTATGACACTTATCGGCTGCCCTGTGGAGTGCTGGATGTTGTGTTGGGTGTGACAACAAGCAGGATGGAGAAGGGTCTGGCTTCCTGGAGCCTGTAGTCCAGTGGGGGAGCCACAGTCAAGGATGCTGTTCTGCATCTTTCTGCAGGTGCCTGTCCGAGTCTCCGTGATGTGCAGTGAGCAGCTGGGCATGTATGAACCTGGAAGCAGATGAGGTTGTTGGCCTAGAGAGGGCTAAGTCCCCGAGGGAAAAGATCTTGTTGGTTGGAAAGGAGCAGGGAGGTAGAAAGGAGAGAGAGGAGGGACAGTCAACCTGGGAAGCCAGTGGAGAAGGAATTTTAAGAACTAGTTAGTTCCCTTGTGTATGTTTCATCTATTTAAAACTCACTTTGATTGGCGGTGGTTAAATAATAGCTTCAAGAACAGTAATGCTGAAAGCGAGGCACACTTATTAAACACCCGCTGTGTAATAAGTGCTGCGCAGAGGCTGATCACCTGCTCTACTTCTCTGAACCGTCAACCCAGTTCTTGAAGGAGCCCCTATTATTATTCCTTCTCTATACAGGAGCAGGGAGAGGCCAGAGACGCCAAGCGATTTGCTCAAAGCCACAGAGACAGTAAGGACCCCAGTCCAATTCAGAACCCCACACACCCACAATCCTTGCTTGAATTAGATCGGCTATGAATAAATGCTCAAAAATATTCTTAGGGGGCTAAAGAGATGGCTCAGCTGTTTAGGACAGGTACTGCTCTTACAGAGGACCCAAGTTTGGTCCCCAGCTCCCACATCAGGTGATTCACAATGGTCTGAAAATCCAGCCTCAAGGGATCTGATGCTATGCAGTCCTTTGCAGGCACCTGCACTTCTGTGGCAGGTGCATATGAGTACAGGCAGCATGCACATACACAGTGCATACTTCTGTGCATTGCTTCAGAGTGAGAAGAGAGGCAGGCAGAGCAAATTTTGTAGAATGTCTCAGTACTCTCACCTCTAAAATGGGAGTAATAAAGAAATCCACCTCATCAGGTTTTTGAGGTGGGGGGGGCGGGGGAATGCATCAGTGTACACAGATTGCTAAGTGCATGGGCCTAGCCTGTGGGTTCCATGCTAATCTTACTGGGCACTTACTTTCCATCCTTAACATGGGGTGATAGGGACCCCAGTTCATATGGTTATTCTGAAGGATTAATAAGGCATTAGATGTAAAGTCCTTACAGTGGCTGGTATCAAATTCTCCTCTGGGTTCTAGCTGTTACCACAGTGCTTAGGTTTGGTGGGGATGCAGACAGACGGCTCACCATCAGTAAAGAAAGATGTTCCTATCTGGAAGAAAGCAGGCCAAGTAAATAAAAACCCAGCTGGATTTTCACGTGGTTCAGTGACAGTCAGCCAGGATTAAGAACCTGAGATGTCACAGTAAGAAGAGCTATCGAGTTCCCAGTGGGAAGAAGCACAAAGCCTAGGAAGGGGGCTGTGTGGCCTTGGGACCAGAGATGAACACTGTGACATGATGTCCCTTAGGCCAATCCCAGAGTCCTTTGCTGGGCCTTAATCATCCTTTCTAGACTCTTTTTGAACCATGCTTTCTTTGGCCTCTGGCTGGCTCCGCCAGAGCCTAATCACATTTGAAGTAGTTTTTATCTGTGATTGTTCACCCACATGCAAGGGGCTTATGTATCTAAGCCGCCACTTGCATCAAATCCAAGCCCGTGGCCCTGTTAATACACACAAGCCTGGATTTGGCAGGGAACCGATCCTCAGCCTCATCCAAGAGGGGGATTTTGGAGTATTAGAAGTGACCAGTTTGGGGGAAGGGAGGTGGAGGGAGACGGGGCGTTGAGCCACTGGATAGAACTAACAGGGATGCTCTGTCAGGCCAGCCAGGCTGTTCCTAGAGAGGTGTGCTTAGCCTCAGGGCTCAGCTTTGCAAACTTTAATAAGATGGTGTCTGTGAGGATTACCTGTTAGCTAAGAGACAATATTTTATTTTTGCTGCCTCTTTTGGGGATGCAGGGGGTGGTGTGGATGAGCTCTATTTAATGCTCACACACCTCAGGCTAATTCTGTGTTAAAAGGCAGTGAGTGTTAGAGTGGAAATCTCCCCAGCCTTTCTAGGTGTTGGGGTGCTGACATTGCGGCTGGGCCCCAGCTGAAGGGCAGACCAAGGTCAAGTTGGGAGGC